>NW_027311945.1:0-2500 GCF_040954645.1 Diabrotica undecimpunctata | reverse complement strand
TGTGCGTGTGTGTGTGTGAGTGTGTGTGTGTATGTGTGTGTGCCCCTTCGGCTCGCAGAGATAACAAAACAGCGGTTGCAAGAAGGCAATGCCTGTCGTAAGAGGCGACTAATGGGTTGGAGTCGAGAGGTGAAGAGTGTACGTGTGTGCGCGTGTGTGTGTGTGTGTGAAGGTGTGTGTATATGTGTGTGTATGTGTGTGTGTGTGTGTCCCTTCGGCTCGCAGAGATAAAAATACAGCCGTGGTAAGAAGGCCATGCCTGTCGTAAAAGGCGACTAATGGGTAGGAGTCGAGAGGTGAAGAGTGTATGTGTGTGTGCGTGTGTGCGTGTGTGCGTGTGTGTGTAAGTATGTGTGTGTATGTGTGTGTGTCCGTTCGGCTTGCATAGATAAGAATACGGCCGTGCCAAGGAGGCCATGCTTGCTGTAAGGAGCGACTAATTGGTAGGAGTCGAGAGATGAAGAGTGTATGTGTGTGTGTGTGTTCCTTTGTGTGTGCGTGTGTAAGTGTGTTTATGTATGTGTGTGTCCGTTCGGCTTGCAGAAATTAGAATACGACCGAAGCAAGAAGGCCATGCCTGTCGTAAGAGGCGACTAATGGGTAGAAGTCGAGAGGTGGAGAGTGTATTTGTGTGTGTGTGTGTGTGTGTGTGCGTGCGTGTGTGTGTCAGTGTGTGTGTCCTTTCGGCTTACAGAGATAAGAACTCGGCCGTGGCAAGAAGTTCCTGCCTGTCGTAAGAGGCGACTAATGGGTAGGAGTCGAGAGGTGAAGAGTGTATGTGTGTGTGCGTGTGTGCGTGTGTGTGTGCGTGTGTGAGTATTTGTGTGTGTTAGTTCGGCTTGCAGAGATAAGAACTTGACCGAGGCAAGAAGGCCCTGCCTATCGTAAGAGGCGTCTAATAGGTAGGAGTCGAGAGGTGAAGAATGTATGTGTGTGTGCGTGTGTGCGTGTGTGTGTGTGTGTGTGAGTGTATGTGTGTGTGCGTGTGTGCGTGCGTGTGTGCGTGTGTGTGTGCGTGTGTGCGTGCGTGTTTGCCTGTGTGTGTGTGTTTGTGAGTGTGTGTGTGTGTGTATGTGTGTGTGTCTTCGGCTCGCAGAGATAAGAACACAGCCGCGGCAAGAAAGCCATGCCAGTCGTAAGAGGCGACGAATAGGTATTAGTCGAGAGGTGAAGAATGTATGTGTGCATGCGTGTGTGAGTATGTGTGTGTGTCTGTTCGGCTTGCAGAGATAAGAACACGGCCGAAGCAAGAAGACCCTGCCTGTCGTAAGAGGCTACTAATAGGTAGGAGTCGAGAGGTGAAGAATGTATGTGTGTGTGCGTGTGTGCGTGTGTGTGTGTGTGTGTGTGAGTGTATGTGTGTGTGCGTGTGTGCGTGCGTGTGTGCGTGTGTGTGTGCGTGTGTGCGTGCGTGTTTGCCTGTGTGTGTGTGTTTGTGAGTGTGTGTGTGTGTATGTGTGTGTGTCTTCGGCTTGCAGAGATAAGAACACGGCCAAGGCAAGAAGGCCCTGCCTGTCGTAAGAGGCGACGAATAGGTAGGAGTCGAGAGGTGAAGAAGGTATGTGTGTGTGCGTGTGTGCGTGTATGTGTGTGTGCGTGTGTGCGTGCGTGTGTGCGTGTGTGTGTGTGCGTGTGTGCGTTCGTGTTTGCGTGTGTGTGTCTTTTTGTAAGTGTGTGTGTGTCTTCGGCTCGCCGAGATAAGAAAACAGCCGTGGCAAGAAAGCCATGCTAGTCGTAAGGGGCGACTAATGGGTAGGAGTCGAGAGGTGAAGAATGTATTTGTGCGTGCGTGTGTGCGTGTGTGCGTGTGTGTGCGTGTGTGTAAGTGTGTGTGTGTCCGTTCGGCTCGCAGAGATAAGAACACGGCCGTGGCAAGAAGTCCCTGCCTGTCGTAGTAGGCGACTAATGAATTGGAGTCGAGAGGTGAAGAGTGTATGTGTGTGTTTGTGTGTGTGCGTGTGTTTGTGCGTGTGTGCGTGTGTGTGTGTGTCCGTTCGGCTCGCAGAGATAAGAATACGCCCGTGGCACGAAGGCCCTGCCTGTCTTAAGAGGCGACTAATGGATAGGAATCGAGAGGTGAAGAGTGTGTGCGTGTGCGTGTGCGTGTGTGCGTGTGTACCTGTGTGCATGTGTTTGTGTGTGCGTTTGTGTGTGTGTCCGTTCAGCTTGCAGAAATAAGAACACGGCCGTGGCAAGAAGTCGCTGCCTGTCGTAGGAGGAGAATAATGGGTAGGAGTCGAGAGGTGAAGAGTGTATGTGTGCGTGCGTGTGTGTGTGTGCGAGTGTGTGTGTGTGTGTCTGTTCGGCTCGCAGAGATAAGAATGCGTCCGTGGCAAGAAGGCCCTGCCTGTCTTAAGAGGCGACTAATGGAAAGGAGTCGAGAGTTGGAGAGTGTGTGCGTGTGCGTGTGCGTGTACGTGTGCGTGTGTGCGTGTGTGCCTGTGTGCGTGTGTTTGTGTGTGCGTGTGTGTGTGTGTCCGGTCGGCTCGCAGAAATGAGA
>NW_027311944.1:255000-262999 GCF_040954645.1 Diabrotica undecimpunctata | reverse complement strand
CACCGCTGTTTTCTTATCTCTGCGAGCCGAAGGGACACACACATACACACACACTCACACACACACGCACGCACACATACACTCTTCACCTCTTGACTCCTACCCATTAGTCGCCTCTTACGACAGGCAGGGCCTTCTTGCCACGGCCGTGTTCTTATCTCTGCGAGCCAACCGGACACACACACTCACACACACACATACACACACACACACTCACACACGCACGCACACACGCACACACTTACACACGCATACACACACACACATACACTTTTCACCTCTCGACTCCTACCCATTAGTCACCTCTTACGACAGGCATGTCCTTCTTGCCACCGCTGTTTTCTTATCTCTGCGAGCCGAAGGGACACACACACAAACATACACACACACACTCACACACACACACACACACACGGACACACACGCACGCACACACACATACACTCTGCACCTCTCGACTCCTACCTATTAGTCGCCCCTTACAAGAGGCAGGGCCTTCTTGCCTCGGCCGTATTCTTATCTCTGCAAGCCAAACGGACACACACACATACTCACACACGCACACACACACGCACACCCTCACACACACATACACTCTTCACCTCTCGACTCCTATCCATAAGTCGCCTCTTACGACAGGCAGGGCCTTCTTGCCACCGCTGTTTTCTTATCTCTGCGAGCCGAAGGGACACACACACAAACATACACACACACACACTCACACACACACACACACGGACACACACGCACGCACACACACATACACTCTTCACCTCTCGACTCCTACCTATTAGTCGCCCCTTACAAAAGGCAGGGCCTTCTTGCCACGGCCGTGTTCTTATCTCTGCGAGCCGACTGGACACACACACTCACACACACAAATACACACACACACACTCACACACGCACACACACGCACACACACACATATACACTCTTCACCACTCGACTCCTACCCATTAGTCGCCTCTTACGACAGGCAGGGCCTTCTTGCCACGGCCGTGTTCTTATATCTGCGAGCCGACCGGACACACACACACACTCACACAAGCACACACACGCACACACGCACACACACACATACACCCTTCACCTCTCGACTTCTACCCATTAGTCACCGCTTACGACAGGCAGGGCCTTCTTGGCACGGACGTGTTCTTATCTCTGCGAGCCGACCAGACACACACACACTCACACACGCACACACACACGCACACACGCACACACACACATACGCTCTTCACCTCTCGACTCCTACCAATTAGTCGCCACTTACGACAGGGATGGCCTTCTTGCCTCGGCCGTAAGCTTATCTCTACAAGCCGAATGGACACACACACACTCACACACAAACACACGCACACAGGCATACACGCACACAGGCACACGCACACGCACACACTCTCCACCTCTCGACTCCTATCCATTAGTCGCCTCTTAAGACAGGCAGGGCCTTCTTGGCACGGACGTGTCCTTATCACTGCGAGCCGACCGGACACACACACTCACATACGCACAAACACACACACACGCACACACACATACACTCTTCACCTCTGGACTCCTACCCATTAGTCACCTCTTACGACAGGCATGGCATTCTTGCCACCGCTGTTTTCTTTTCCCTGCGAGCCGAAGGGACACACATACACACACACACTCACAGACACACACACACGCACGCACACACGCACACACACTCACACACACACACACACGAACACACACGCACACACACATACACTCACACACACACACGCACACACACATACACTCACACACACACACGCACACACACATACACTCTTCACCTCTCGACTCCTACCTATTAGTCGCCCCTTACAAGAGGCAGGGCCTTCTTGCCTCGGCCGTATTCTTATCTCTGCAAGCCAAACGGACACACACACATACTCACACACGCACACACACACGCACACACTCACACACACATACACTCTTCACCTCTCGACTCCTATCCATTAGTCGCCCCTTACAAAAGGCAGGGCCTTCTTGCCACGGCCGTGTTCTTATCTCTGCGAGCCGACTGGACACACACACACTCACACACACAAATACACACACACACTCACACACGCACACACACGCACACATACGCACACACACACATATACACTCTTCACCACTCGACTCCTACCCATTAGTACCTTCTTGGCACGGACGTGTTTTTATCTCTGCGAGCCGACCAGACACACACACACTCACACACGCACACACACACATACACTCTTTACCTCTCGACTCCTACCAATTAGTCGCCACTTACGACAGGCAGGGCCTTCTTGCCTCGTCCGTACGCTTATCTCTACAAGCCGAATGGACACACACACACTCACACACACACGCACGCACACACGCACACACACGCAGAGACACACACACAAATACACTCTTCACCTCTCGGAATGGACACACACATACATACACACACACTTACACACGCACAAACACACACACACCCACACACGCACACACACACATACACTATTCACCTCTCGACTCCTACCTATTAGTCGCCCCATACAAGAGGCAGGGCCTTCTTGCCTCGGCCGTATTCTTATCTCTGCAAGCCAAACGGACACACACACATACTCACACACGCACACACACACGCACACACTCACACACACATACACTCTTCACCTCTCGACTCCTATCCATTAGTCGCCCCTTACAAAAGGCAGGGCCTTCTTGCCACGGCCGTGTTCTTATCTCTGCGAGCCGACTGGACACACACACACTCACACACACAAATACACACACACACTCACACACGCACACACACGCACACACACACATATACACTCTTCACCACTCGACTCCTACCCATTAGTGCCTTCTTGGCACGGACGTGTTTTTATCTCTGCGAGCCGACCAGACACACACACACTCACACACGCACACACACACATACACTCTTTACCTCTCGACTCCTACTAATTAGTCGCCACTTACGACAGGCAGGGCCTTCTTGCCTCGGCCGTAAGCTTATCTCTACAAGCCGAATGGACACACAAACACTCACACACACACGCACGCACACACGCACACACACGCACACACACACACACAAATACACTCTTCACCTCTCGGAATGGACACACACATACATACACACACACTTACACACGCACAAACACACACACACCCACACACGCACACACACACATACACTATTCACCTCTCGACTCCTACCTATTAGTCGCCCCATACAAGAGGCAGGGCCTTCTTGCCTCGGCCGTATTCTTATCTCTGCAAGCCAAACAGACACACACACATACACACACACTTACACACGCACACACACGCACACGCCTCTTACGACAGGCAGGGCCTTCTTGCCACGGCCGTGTTCTTATCTCTGCGAGCCGACTGGACACACACACTCACACACACAAATACACACACACACTCACACACGCACACACACGCACACACGCACACTCACACACACATACACTCTTCACATCTCGACTCCTACCCATTAGTCGCCTCTTACGACAAGCAGGGCCTTCTTGCCACGGCGGTGTTCTTATCTCTGCAAGCCGAACGGACACACACACACACGCACACACAAACACACGCACACAGGCATACACGCACACAGGCACACGCACACGCACACACTCTTCACCTCTCGACTCCTATCCATTAGTCGCCTCTTAAGACAGGCAGGGCCTTCTTGCCACAGACGTATTCCTATCTCTGCGAGCCGCCTCACACACTCACACACGCACACACACAAACACACGCACTTACACACATACACTCTTCACCTCTCGACTCCTACGCATTAGTCGCCGCTTACGACAGGCAGGGCCTTCTTGGCACGGACGTGTCCTTATCACTGCGAGCCGACCGGACACACACACTCACACACGCACACACACACGCACACACGTACACACACACATACACTCTTCACCTCTCGACTCCTACCCATTAGTCGCCTCTTACGACAGGCAGGGCCTTCTTGCCTCGGCCGTATTCTTATCTCTGCAAGCCGAACGGACACATACACACTCACACACACAAGCACGCACACACGCACACACACGCACACACACAAAACCACTTTTCACCTCTCGACTCCTACCCATTAGTTGCCTCTTACGACAGGCATGGCCTTCTTGCCTCGGCCGTATTCTAATCTCTGCGAGCCGAATGGACACACACATACATACACACACACACTTACACACGCACACACACACATACACTCGTCACCTCTCGACTCCTACACATTAGTAGCCTATTACGACAGGCAGGGCCTTCTTGCCTCGGATGTATTCTTCTCTCTGCAAGTCGAACGGACACACATACACACTCATACACGCACACACACGAACACACGCACACACACACACACGTACACTCTTCACCTTTCGACTCCTACCCATTAGTCGCTCCTTACAGCAGGCATGGCCTTCTTGCCACGGCCGTATTCTTATCTCTGCGAGCCGAAAGGACCAACACACACACATACACATATACACACACACATACTCACACACACACACACACGAACACACACACACACCCACACATGCACACACATACACATACACTCTTAACCTCTCGACTCCTACCCATTAGTCGCCTCTTACGACAGGCAGGGCCTTCTTGCCACGGCCGTGTTCTCATTTCAGCGAGCCGACCGGACACACACACACGCACACACAAACACATGCACACAGGCACAAACGCACACACGCAAACGCACACGCTCACGCACACACTCTCCACCTCTCGACTCCTATCCATTAGTCGCCCCTTAAGACAGGCAGGTCCTTCTTGCAACGAACGCATTCTTATCTCTGCGAGCCGAACGGACACACACACACACACTCACACACACACGCACGCACACACGCACACACACGCACACACACACACAAATACACTCTTCACCTCTCGGAATGGACACACACATACATACACACACACTTACACACGCACAAACACACACACACCCACACACGCACACACACATACACTATTCACCTCTCGACTCCTACCTATTAGTCGCCCCATACAAGAGGCAGGGCCTTCTTGCCTCGGCCGTACTCTTATCTCTGCAAGCCAAACAGACACACACACATACACACACACTTACACACGCACACACCCGCACACGCCTCTTACGACAGGCAGGGCCTTCTTGCCACGGCCGTGTTCTTATCTCTGCGAGCCGACTGGACACACACACTCACACACACAAATACACACACACACACTCACACACGCACACACACGCACACACGCACACTCACACACACATACACTCTTCACCTCTCGACTCCTACCCATTAGTCGCCTCTTACGACAAGCAGGGCCTTCTTGCCACGGCGGTGTTCTTATCTCTGCAAGCCGAACAGACACACACACACACACGCACACACAAACACACGCACACAGGCATACACGCACACAGGCACACGCACACGTACACACTCTCCACCTCTCGACTCCTATCCATTAGTCGCCTCTTAAGACAGGCAGAGCCTTCTTGCCACAGACGTATTCCTATCTCTGCGAGCCGCCTCACACACTCACACACGCACACACACAAACACACGCACTTACACACATACACTCTTCACCTCTCGACTCCTACGCATTAGTCGCCGCTTACGACAGGCAGGGCCTTCTTGGCACGGACGTGTCCTTATCACTGCGAGCCGACTGGACACACACACTCACACACGCACACACACACGCACACACGTACACACACACATACACTCTTCACCTCTCGACTCCTACCCATTAGTCGCCTCTTACGACAGGCAGGGCCTTCTTGCCTCGGCCGTATTCTTATCTCTGCAAGCCGAACGGACACATACACACTCACACACACAAGCACGCACACACGCACACACACGCACACACACAAAACCACTTTTCACCTCTCGACTCCTACCCATTAGTTGCCTCTTACGACAGGCATGGCCTTCTTGCCTCGGCCGTATTCTAATCTCTGCGAGCCGAATGGACACACACATACATACACACACACTTACACACGCACACACACACATACACTCGTCACCTCTCGACTCCTACACATTAGTAGCCTATTACGACAGGCAGGGCCTTCTTGCCTCGGATGTATTCTTCTCTCTGCAAGTCGAACGGACACACATACACACACTCATACACGCACACACACGAACACACGCACACACACACACACGTACACTCTTCACCTTTCGACTCCTACCCATTAGTCGCTCCTTACAGCAGGCATGGCCTTCTTGCCACGGCCGTATTCTTATCTCTGCGAGCCGAAGGGACCAACACACACACATACACATATACACACACACATGCTCACACACACACACACGAACACACACACACACCCACACACGCACACACATACATATACACTCTTAACCTCTCGACTCCTACCCATTAGTCGCCTCTTACGACAGGCAGGGCCTTCTTGCCACGGCCGTGTTCTCATTTCAGCGAGCCGACCGGACACACACACACACGCACACACAAACACACGGACACAGGCACAAACGCACACACGCAAACGCACACGCTCACGCACACACTCTCCACCTCTCGACTCCTATCCATTAGTCGCCCCTTAAGACAGGCAGGTCCTTCTTGCAACGAACGCATTCTTATCTCTGCGAGCCAAACGGACACACACACACACTCACACACAAACACACACACGCAACATACACTATTCACCTCTCGACTTCTACCCATTATTCTCCTCTTACGACAGGCAGGGACTTCTTGCCACGGCCGTGTTCTTATCTCTGCAAGCCGAACGGACACACACACACACGCACACACAAACACACGCACACAGGCACAAACGCACACACGCAATCGCACACGCACACGCACACACTCTCCACCTCTCGATTCCTATCCATTAGTCGCCTCTTAAGACAGGCAGGGCCTTCTTGCCACGGACGTATTTTTATCTCTGCGAGCCGAACGGACACACACACACACGCACAGACAAACACACGCACACAGGCACACACGCACACACGCACACATACACGCACACGCACACACTCTCCACCTCTCGACTCCTATCCATTAGTCGCCTCTTAAGACAGGCAGGGCCTTCTTGCCTCGGCCGTATTCTTATCTCTGCAAGCCAAACGGACACACACACACATGCACACACACACTCACACACACAAGCACGCACACACGCACACACACGCACACACACGCACACACACAAATACACTATTCACCTCTCGACTCCTACCTATTAGTCGCCCCTTACAAGAGGCAGGGCCTTCTTGCCTCAGCCGTATTCTAATCTTTGCGAACCGAATGGACACACACATACATACAAACACATATTTACACACGCACAAACACACACACACCCACACACGCACACACACATACACATACACTCTTAACGTCTCGACTCCTACCCATTAGTCGCCTCTTACGACATTCAGGGACTTCTTGCCACGGACGTATTCTTATCTCTGCAAGCCGAACGGACACACACACATACTCACACACGCACACACACACGCACACACGTACACACACACACATACACTCTTCACCTCTCGACTCCTACCCATTAGTCGCCTCTTACGACAGGCAGGGCCTTCTTGCCACGGCCGTGTTCTCATTTCAGCGAGCCGACCGGACACACACACACGCACACACAAACACACGCACACAGGCACAAACGCACACACGCAATCGCACACGCACACGCACACACTCTCCACCTCTCGACTCCTATCCATTAGTCGCCTCTTAAGACAGGCAGGGCCTTCTTGCAACGAACGCATTCTTATCTCTGCGAGCCGAACGGACACACACACACACTCACACACAAACACACACACGCAAGCACACATACACTATTCACCTCTGGACTTCTACCCATTATTCTCCTCTTACGACAGGCAGAGACTTCTTGCCACGGCCGTGTTCTTATCTCTGCAAGCCGAACGGACACACACACACA
>NW_027311944.1:247500-250000 GCF_040954645.1 Diabrotica undecimpunctata | reverse complement strand
TTGCCACGGACGTATTCTTATCTCTGCGAGCCGAACGGACACACACACACACGTACAGACAAACACACGCACACAGGCACACACACACACACGCGCGCACACACACATACACTCTTCACCTCTCGACTCCTATCCATTAGTCGCCTCTCAAGACAGGCAGGGCCTTCTTGCCTCGGCCGTATTCTTATCTCTGCAAGCCAAACGGACACACACACACATACACACAGACACATACACTCTTCACCTCTCGACTCCTACCCATTAGTCACCTCTTACGACAGGCATGGCCTTCTTGGAACCGCTGATTTCTTATCTCTGCGAGCCAAAGGGACACACATACACATACACACACACTCACACACACACGCACACACGCACGCACACATACACTCTTCACCTCTCGACTCCTACCTATTAGTCTCCCCTTACAAGAGGCAGGGCCTTCGTGCCTTGGCCGTATTCTTATCTCTGCAAGCCAAACGGACACACACACATACTCACACACGCACACACACACACGCACACACGCATACACACATACACTCTTCACCTCTCGTCTCCTACCTATTAGTCGCCCCTTACAAAAGGCAGGATCTTCTTGCCTTGGCCGTATTCTTATCTCTGCAGTCCAAACGGACACACAAACATACACACACACTCACACACGCGCACACACGCACACACGCACACAGACACATATACACTCTTCAGCAGTCGACTCCTACCCATTAGTCGCCTCTGACGACAGGCAGGGCCTTCTTGCCACGGCCGTGTTCTTATCTCTGCGAGCCTACTGGACACACACACACTCACACACACAAATACACACACACACTCACACACCACACACACGCTCACACGCACACACACATACACTCTTCACCTCTCGACTCCTACCCATTAGTCGCCTCTTACGACAGGCAGGGCCTTGTTGCCACGGCCGTGTTCTTATCTCTGCGAGACGACCGGACACACACACACTCACACAAGCACACACACGCACACACGCACACACACACATACACTCTTCACCTCTCGACTCCTACCTATTACTCGCCCCTTACGACAGGCAGGGCCTTCTTGCCTCGGCTGTATTCTTATCTTTGCAGGCCGAACGGACACACATACATACACACACACTCACACACGCACACACACACACACACACACTCACACACACACACACGCACACACACACACATACACTCTTCACCTTTCGACTCCTACCCATTAGTCGCCTCCTACGACAGATAGGGCCTTCTTGCCACGGCCGTATTCTTATCTCTGCGAGCCGAACGGACACACACGCACACACTCACACACGCACACACGCACACACACACATACACTCTTCACCTCTCGACTCCTACCCATTAGTCGTCTCTTACGACAGGCAGGGCCTTTTTGCCACGGCCGTGTTTTTATCTCTGCGAGCCATACAGACACACACACACACACTCACACACACACACCTAAACTCTTCACCTCTCGACTCTTACCTATTACTCGCCCCTTACGACAGGCAGGGCCTTCTTGCCTCGGCTGTGTTTTTATCTCTGCAAGCCGAACGGACACACATACATACACCCACACTCACACACGCACACACACATGCACACACACACACACACATAAATTCTTCACCTCTCCACTCCTACCCATTATACGCCTCTTTCGACAGGCAGAGCCTTTTTGCCACGGCCGTGTTCTTATCTTTGCGAGCCATACAGACACACATACACATTCACACACACACACACACCTACACTCTTCACCCCTCGACTCCTACCTATTACTCGCACCTTACGACAGGCAGGGCCTTCTTGCCTCGGCTGTATTCTTACCTATGCAGGCCAAACGGACACACATACATACACACACACTCACACACGCACACACACACACACACTCACACACCCACGCACACACACACACATACACTCTTCACCTCTCGACTCCTACCCATTAGTCGCCTCTTACGACAGGCAGGGCTTCTTGCCACGGCCGTATTCTTATCTCTGCGAGCCAACGGACACACACACACACACTCACACACGCACACACGCACACACACACACACACACACACATACACTCTTCACCTCTCGACTCCTACCTATTAGTCGCCCCTTACAAGAGGCAGGGCCTTCTTGCCTCGGCCGTATTCTTATCTCTGCAAGCCAAACGGACACACACACATACTCACACACGCACACACACACGCACACACGCATACACACATACACTCTTCACCTCTCGTCTCCTACCTATTAGTCGCCCCTTACAAAAGGCAGGGTCTTCTTGCCTTGGCCGTATTCTTATCTCTGCAATCCAAACGGACACACAAACATACACACACACTCACACACGCACACACACGCACACACGCACACACACACATATACACTCTTCAGCACTCGACTCCTACCCATTAGTCGCCTCTGACGACAGGCAGGGCCTTCTTGCCACGGCCGTGTTCTTATCTCTGCGAGCCTACTGGA
>NW_027311944.1:205000-235000 GCF_040954645.1 Diabrotica undecimpunctata | reverse complement strand
CACGCACACACGCACACACACATACACTTTTCACCTCTCGACTCCTACTTATTAGTCGCCCACTCTTCGCCTCTCGACTCCTATCCATTAGTCGCCCCGTACGATTTGCATCGCTTTCTTGCCACGGCTGTTTTCTTATCTCTGCAAGCTGAAGGGACACACACACATACATACACACACACTCACAAACACACACACACACACGCACGCACACACGCACACACACACATACACTCACACACACACAAACACGCCCACACGCACACACACATACATTCTTCACCTCTCGACTCCTACCTATTAGTCGCCTCTTACGATAGGCAGGGCCTTCTTGCCTTGGCCGTGTTCTTATCACTGCAAGCCGAACGGACACACACACACATACTCACACACGCACACACGCACACAAACATACACTCTTCACCTCTCGACTCCTACCTATTAGTCGCCTCTTACAATAGGCAGGGCCTTCTTGCCTCAGTCGTGTTCTTATTTCTGCAAGCCGAACTAACACACACACATACTCACACACGCACACACACACGCACACACGCACACACACACATACACTCTTCACCTCTCGACTCCTACCAATTAGTCGCCTCTTACGATAGGCAGGGCCTTCTTGCCTTGGCCGTGTTCTTATCACTGCAAGCCGAACGGACACACACACATACTCACACACGCACACACACACGCACACACGCACACAAACATACACTCTTCACCTTTCGACTCCTACTTATTACTTGCCTCTTACGACAGGCAGGGCCTTCTTGCCACGGCTGTGTTCTTATCTCTGCGAGCCGACCGCACACACCCACACTCACACACTCACATACACACACACATAAACACGCACACACACATATACACACATACACGCTTCACCTCTCGACTCCTACCCATTAGTCGCCTCTTACGACATTCAGGGACTTCTTGCCACGGCCGTGTTCTTATCTCTGCGAGCCGAACGGACACACACACACTCACACAAACACACGCACACACGCACACACGCACACACGCACACACACGCACCCACACACACGCACACGCACACGCACACACTCTCCACCTCTCGACTCCTATCCATAAGCCGCCTCTTAAGACAGGCATGGCCTTCTTGCCACGGCCGTAATCTTATCTCTGCGAGCCGAGCGGACAAACACACACACTCACACACACACACACACATACACTCTTCACCTCTCGACCCCTACCTTTTAGTCGCCTCTTACGAGAGGCAGGGCCTTCTTGCCCCGGCCGTATTCATATCTCTGCAAGCCGAACGGACACACACACTTATACACACACTCACACACGCACAAACACACATACACGTACACACGCACACACACATACACTCTTCACCTATCGACTACTACCAATTAGTCGCTCCTTAGAGCAAGCATGGCCCTTTGGCCACGGCCTTTTTCTTATCTCTGCAAGCCGAACGGACACACACACATACTCACACACGCACACACGCACACACGCACACAAACATACACTCTTCACCTCTCGACTCCTACCTATTAGTCGCCTCTTACGATAGGCAGGGCCTTCTTGCCTCGGTCGTGTTCTTATTTCTGCAAGCCGAACTAACACACACACATACTCACACACGCACACACACACGCACACACGCACACACACACATACACTCTTCACCTCTCGACTCCTACTTATTACTCGCCTCTTACGACAGGCAGGGCCTTCTTGCCACGGCTGTGTTTTTATCTCTGCGAGCCGACCGCACACACACACACTCACACACTCACATACACACACACTTAAACACGCACGCACACGTACACGCACACACTCTCCACCTCTCGACTCCTATCCATTAGTCGCCTCTTACGACAGGCAGGGCCTTTTTGCTACGGACGTGTTCTTATCTCTGCGGGCCAAACGGACACACACACACACACACTCGCACACACACATACACACACATACACGCTTTACCTCTCGACTCCTACCCAGTAGTCGCCTCTTACGACATTCAGGGACTTCTTGCCACGGCCGTGTTCTTATCTCTGCGAGCCGAACGGACACACACACACTCACACACACACACGCACACACACGCACCCACACACACGCACACGCACACGCACACACTCTCCACCTCTCGACTCCTATCCATTAGCCGCCTCTTAAGACAGGCAGGCCGTAATCTTATCTCTGCGAGCCGAGCGGACAAACACACACACTCACACACACACACACACACACACATACGCTCTTCACCTCTCGACCCCTACCTTTTAGTCGCCTCTTACGAGAGGCAGGGCCTTCTTGCCCCGGCCGTATTCATATCTCTGCAAGCCGAACGGACGCACACACTTATACACACACACTCACACACGCACAAACACACACACGCACACACGCACACACACATACACTCTTCACCTCTCGACTCCTACCTTTTAGTCGCCTCTTACGATAAGCAGGGCCTTCTTGCCGCGGTCGTGTTCTCATCTCTGCAAGCCAAACTAACACACACACATACTCACACACGCACACACACGCACACACACACGCACATACGCACACACACGTACACTCTTCACCTCTCGACTCCTACTTATTAGTCGACCCTTACAAGAGGCAGGGCCTCCTGGCCTCGGCCGTATTCTTATCTCTGCAAGTCAAACGGACACACACACATACACACACACTCACACACGCCCACACACGCACACACGCACACACACATACACACACATACACGCTTCACCTCTCGACTCCTACCCATTAGTCGCCTCTTACGACATTCAGGGACTTCTTGCCACGGCCGTGTTCTTATCTCTGCGAGCCGAACGGACACACACAGACTCACACAAACACACGCACACACGCACACACACGCACCCACACACACGCACACGCACACGCACACACTCTCCACCTCTCGACTCCTATCCATTAGCCGCCTCTTAAGACAGGCAGGGCCTTCTTGCCACGGCCGTAATCCTATCTCTGCGAGCCGAGCGGACAAACACACACACTCACACACACACACACATACACTCTTCACCTCTCGACCCCTACCTTTTAGTCGCCTCTTACGAGAGGCAAGGCCTTCTTGCCCCGGCCGTATTCATATCTCTGCAAGCCGAACGGACACACACACTTATACACACACACTCACACACGCACAAACACACATACACGCACACACGCACACACACATACACTCTTCACCTATCGACTACTACCAATTAGTCGCTCCTTACAGCAAGCATGGCCTTTTTGCCACGGCCGTATTCTTATCTCTGCAAGCCGAACGGACACACACACATACTCACACACGCACACACACACGCACACACGCACACAAACATACACTCTTCACCTCTCGACTCCTACCTATTAGTCGCCTCTTAAGATAGGCAGGGCCTTCTTGCCTCGGTCGTATTCTTATCTCTGCAAGCCAAACGGACACACACACATACACACACACTCACACACGCCCACACACGCACACACGCACACACACACACACACACACACACACACACATACACTCTTCACCTCTCGACTCCTACTTATTAGTTGACCCTTACAAGAGGCAGGGCCTTCTGGCCTCGGCCGTATTCTTATCTCTGCAAGCCAAACGGACACACACACATACACACACACTCACACACGCCCACACACGCACACACGCACACACACACACACACACACACACATACACTCTTCACCTCTCGACTCCTACTTATTAGTTGACCCTTACAAGAGGCAGGGCCTTCTGGCCTCGGCCGTATTCTTATCTCTGCAAGACGAACGGACACACACACATACTCACACACGCACACACACACGCACACACGCACACACACACATACACTCTTCACCTCTCGACTCCTACCCATTATTCTCCTATTACGACAGGCAGGGACTTCTTGCCACGGCCGTGTTCTTATCTCTGCAAGCCGAACGGACACACACACGCACACACACACACGCACACGCACACACTCTCCACCTCTCGACTCCTACCCATTAGTCGTTTCTTACGACAGGCAGGGCCTTCTTGCCTCGGCCGTATTCTTATCTCTGCAAGCCAAACGGACACACACACACACACACACACACAAATACACACACATACTCACACACGCACAAACACACGCACACACACAAAGACACATACACTCTTCACCTCTCGACTCCTATTCATTAGTCGCCTCTTACGACAGGCGGGGACTTCTTGCCACGGCCGTGTTCTTATCTCTGCGAGCCAACCGGGCACACACACACTGACACACACACACATTCACACACACACACTCACACACGTACGCACACACGCAAACACACACATACACTCTTCACCTCTCGACTCCTACCCATTATTCTCCTCTTACGACAGGCAGGGACTTCTTGCCACGGCCGTGTTCTTATCTCTGCAAGCCGAACGGACACACACACACACGCACACACAAACACACGCACACAGGCACACACGCACACACGCACACGTACACGCACACGCACACACTCACCACCTCTCGACTCCTATCCATTAGTCGCCTCTTAAGACAGGCAGGGCCTTCTTGCCTCGGCCGTATTCATATCTCTGCAAGCCAAACGGACACACACACACAAATACACACACATACTCACACACGCACAAACACACGCACACACACAAAGACACATACACTCTTCACCTCTCGACTCCTATTCATTAGTCGCCTCTTACGACAGGCGGGGACTTCTTGCCACGGCCGTGTTCTTATCTCTGCGAGCCAACCGGGCACACACACACTGACACACACACACATTCACACACACACACTCACACACGTACGCACACACGCAAACACACACATACACTCTTCACCTCTCGACTCCTACCCATTATTCTCCTCTTACGACAGGCAGGGACTTCTTGCTACGGCCGTGTTCTTATCTCTGCGAGCCGACCGGACACACACACTGACACACACACACACACATTCACACACACACTCACACACGTACGCACACACGCACACACACACACACATACACTCTTCACCTCCCGACTCCTACCCATTATTCTCCTCTTACGACAGGCAGGGACTTCTTGCCACGGCCGTGTTCTTATCTCTGCAAGCCGAACGGACACACACACACGCACACACACACACGCACACGCACACGCACACGCACACGCACACGCACACGCACACACTCTTCACCTCTCGACTCCTACCCATTATTCTCCTCTTACGACAGGCAGGGAATACTTGCCACGGCCGTGTTCTTATCTCTGCAAGCCGAACGGACACACACATACACACACACTCACACACACACGCACACACGCACGCACACACGCACACACACATACACTCACACACACAAACACGCACATACGCACACACACATACATTCTTCACCTCTCGACTCCTACCTATTAGTCGTCTCTCACGACAGGCAGGGTCTTCTTGCCTCGGCCGTGTTCTTATCTCTGCAAGCCGAACAGACACACACACATTCACACACACACACATACACTCTTAACCTCTCGACTCCTACCCATTAGTCGCCTCTTACGACATTCAGGGACTTTTTGCCACGGACGTATTCTTATCTCTGCAAGCCGAACGGACACACACACATACTCACACACGCACATACACGCACACACGTACACACACACACATACACTCTTCACCTCTCGACTCCTACCCATTAGTCGCCCTTTTCGACAGGCAGGGCCTTCTTGCCACGGCCATGTTCTTATCTCTGCGAGCCGAACGGACATACACACACTCACACACACACGCACGCTCACACGCACACACACACGCACACACGCACACGCACACGCACACGCACACGCACACGCACACGCACACACTCTCCACCTCTCGACTCCAATCCATTAGTCACCTCTTAAGACAGGCAGGGCCTTCTTGCCTCGGCCGTATTCTTATCTCTGCAAGCCGAACGGACACACACACATACACACACGCTTACACACGCACACACACACGCACACACGCACACACACATACACTCTTTACCTCTCGACTCCTACCCATTAGTCGCTTCTTACAACAGGCAGGGCCTTCTTGCTACTGCCATGTTCTTATCTCTGCGAGCCGAACGGACATACACACACACTCAAACACACACGCACGCTCACACGCACACACACACACGCACACACCCACACGCACACGCACACGCACACACTCTCCACCTCTCGACTCCTATCCATTAGTCACCTCTTAAGACAGGCAGGGCCTTCTTGCCTCGGCCGTATTCTTATCTCTTCAAGCCGAATGGACACATACCTACATACACACACACATTTACACACGCACAAACACACACACACCCACACACGCACCCACACATACACATACACTATTCACCTCTCGACTCCTACCTATTAGTCGCCCCTTACAAGAGGCAGGGCCTTCTTGCCTCGGCCGTATTCTAATCTCTGCGAACCAAATGGACACACACATACATACACACACTCACACACACACGCACGCACACACGCACACACATGCACACACGCACACACACACATACACTCTTCACCTCTCGACTCTTACCAATTAGTCGCCGCTTACGACAGGCAGGGCCTTCTTGGCACGGACGTGTCCTTATCACTGCGAGCCGACCGGACACACACACTCACACACGCACACATACACGCACACACGCACACACACACATACATTCTTCACCTCTCGACTCCTACCCATTAGTCGCCTCCTAGGACAGGCAGGGCCTTCTTGCCACGGCCGTATTCTTATCTCTGCGAGCCGAACGGACACACACACACACTCACACACGCACACACGCACACACACACATACACTCTTCACCTCTCGACTCCTACCCATTAGTCGTCTCTTTCGACAGGCAGGGCCTTTTTTGCCACGGCTGTATTCTTATCTCTGCAGGCCGAACGGACACACATACATACACACACACTCACACACGCACACACACACACTTACACATGCACACACACGCACACGCACACGCACAAACTCTCCAACCCCTCTACTCCTATCCCTTAGTCGCCTCTTAAGACAGGCAGGGCCTTCTTGCCACGTACGTATACCTATCTCTGCGAGCCGAACGGACACACACACACACCCTTGCACACATACACACACACACATGCACGCTTTACCTCTAGACTCCTACCCATTAGTCGCTCCTTACAGCAAGCATGGCCTTCCTGCCACGGACGTATTCTTATCTCTGCGAGCCGAAGGGATACACACACACATACATACACACATACACACACACATACTCACACACGCACGCACACACGCACACACACATACACTCACACACACACAAACACACACACACGCACACACACATACATTCTTCACCTCTCGACTCCTACCTATTAGTCGCCTCTTACGAATAGGCAGGGCCTTCTTGCCTCGGTCGTGCTCTTATCTCTGCAAGCCGAACGGACACACATACATACACACTCTCACACGCACACACACGCACATACGCACACACATATACACTCTTCACCACTCGACTCCTACCCATTAGTCGCCTCTTACGACAGGCAGGGCCTTCTTGCCACGGCCGTGTTCTTATCTCTGCGGGCCGACTGGACACACACACTCACACACACAAATACACACACACACTCACACACGCACACACACGCACACACGCACACTCACACACACATACACTCTTCACCTCTCGACTCCTACCCATTAGTCGCCTCTTACGACAGGCAGGGCCTTCTTGCCACGGCCGTGTTCTTATCTCTGCGAGCCGACTGGACACACACACACTCACACACACAAATACACACACACACTCACACACGCACACACCCGCACACTCACACACACACACACATACACTCTTCACCTCTCGACTCCTACCCATTAGTCGCCTCTTACGACAGGCAGGGCCTTCTTGCCTCGGCCGTATTCTTATCTCTGCTAGCCGAACGGACACACACACACTCACACACACACGCACGCACACACGCACACACACGCACACAAGCACACACACACATACACTCTTCACCTCTCGACTCCTACCAATTAGTCGCCACTTACGACAGGCAGTGCCTTCTTGCCTCGGCCGTATTCTTATCTCTGCAAGCCGAACGGACACACACACACTCACACACACACGCACGCTCACACGCACACACACACACACACGCACACACACACATACATTCTTCACCTCTCTAATCCTACCTATTAGTCGCCTCTCACGACAGGCAGGGCCTTCTTGCCTCGGCCGTGTTCTTATTTCTACAAGACGAACGGACACACACACACATACCCACACACGCACACACGCACACACGCACACACACACAAATACTCTTCACCTCTCGACTCCTACCTATTAGTCGCCTCTTACGATCGGCAGGGCCTGCTTGCCTCGGTCGTGTTCTTATTTCTGCAAGTTGAACTAACACACACACATACTCACACACGCACACACACACGCACACACGCACACACACACATACACTCTTCACCTCTCGACTCCTACTTATTAGTCGCCCATTACAAGAGGCAGGGCCTTCTTGCCTTGGCCGTATTCTTATCTTTGCAAGCCAAACAGACACACACACATACACACACACTTACACACGCACACGCACGCACACGCACACGCACACACTCTTCACCTCTCGACTCCTATCCATTAGTCGCCTCTTAAGACAGGCAGGGCCTTCTTGCCACGGACGTATACCTATCTCTGCAAACCGAACGGACACACACACACACTTGCACACATACACACACACACACATACACGCTTCACCTCTCGACTCCTACCCATTAGTCGCTCCTTACAGCAAGAATGGCCTTCTTGCCACGGACGTATGCCTATCTCTGCGAGCCGAAGGGATACACACACATACACACACACATACACACACATACTCACACACACACGCACACACGCACACACACACACATACACTCTTCACCTCTTGACTCCTACCTATTAGTCGGCTCTTACGATAGGCAGGGCCTTCTTGCCTTGGTCGTGCTCTTATCTCTGCAAGCCGAATGGACACACACACACATACACACACACTCTCACACGCACACACACGCACATACGCACACACATATACACTCTTCACCACTCGACTCCTACCCATTAGTCGCCTCTTACGACAGGCAGGGCCTTCTTGCCACGGCCGTGTTCTTATCTCTGCGAGCCGACTGGACACACACACTCACACACACAAATACACACACACACACTCACATACGCACACACACGCACACTCACACACATACACTCTTCACCTCTCGACTCCTACCCATTAGTCGCCTCTTACGACAGGCAGGGCATTCTTGCCACGGCCGTGTTCTTATCTCTGAGAGCCGAGCGGACACACACACACACTCACACACGCACACACACGCTCACACGCACTTACACATATACACTCTTCACCTCTCGACTCCTACGCATTAGTCGCCGCTTACGACAGGCAGGGCCTTCTTGGCACAGACGTTTCCTTATCACTGCGAGCCGACCGGACACACACACTTACACACGCACACACACACGCACACACGCACACACACACATACACTCTTCACCTCTCAACTCCTACCAATTAGTCGCCACTTACGACAGGCAGGGCATTCTTGCCTCGACCGTATTCTTATCTCTGCAAGCCGAACGGACACATACACACTCACACACACAAGCACGCACACACGCACACACACGCACACACACAAAAACACTTTTCACCTCTCGACTCCTACCCATTAGTTGCCTCTTACGACAGGCATGGCCTTCTTGTCTCGGCTGTATTCTAATCTCTGCGAGCCGAATGGACACACACATACATACACACACACACTTACACACGCACAAACACACACACACACACCCACACACGCACACACACACACACACATACACTCTTCACCTCTCGACTCCTACCAATTAGTCGCCACTTACGACAGGCAGGGCCGTCTTGCCTCGGCCGTATTCTTATCTCTGCAAGCCGAACGGACACATACACACTTACACACACAAGCACGCACACACGCACACACACGCACACACACAAAAACACTTTTCACCTCTCGACTCCTACCCATTGGTTGCCTCTTACGACAGGCATGGCCTTCTTGCCTCGGCCGTATTTTTATCTCTGCAAGCCGAACGGACACATAAACACTCACACACACAAGCACGCACAAACGCACACACACGCACATACACAAAAACAC
This sequence comes from Diabrotica undecimpunctata, assembly GCF_040954645.1. Classification (NCBI taxonomy): domain Eukaryota; kingdom Metazoa; phylum Arthropoda; class Insecta; order Coleoptera; family Chrysomelidae; genus Diabrotica; species Diabrotica undecimpunctata. Next base: position 224,744 of record NW_027311944.1, on the reverse strand, counting down.
TTTTCACCTCTCGACTCCTACCAATTAGTCGCCACTTACGACAGGCAGGGCCTTCTTGCCTCGGCCGTATTCTTATCTCTGCAAGCCGAACGGACACATACACACTCACACACACACGCACGCACACACGCACACACACAAATACACTCTTCACCTCTCGACTCCTACCCATTAGTCGCCTCTTACGACAGGCATGGCCTTCTTGCCTCTGCCGTATTCTAATCTCTGCGAGCAGAATGGACACACACAAACATACACACACACACTTACACACGCACAAACACACACACACCCACACACGCACACACTCACGTACCCTCTTCACCTCTTGACTCCTACCCATTAGTCGCCTCTTACGACAGGCAGGGACTTCTTGCCACGGCCGTGTTCTTATCTCTGCGAGCCGAACTGACACACACACACTCACACACACATACACACACGCATACGCACACGCACACGCACACGTACACACTCTTCACCTCTCGACTCCTACCCATTATTCCCCTCTTACGACAGGCATGGACTTTTTGCCACGGCCGTGTTCTTATCTCTGCAAGCAGAACGGACACACACACACACACGCACACGCACACACGTAAGCACACACGCACACACACACATACACTCTTCACCTCTCGACTCCTACCCATTATTCCCCTCTTACGACAGGCATGGACTTTTTGCCACGGCCGTGTTCTTATCTCTGCAAGCAGAACGGACACACACACACACACACGCACATACACACACGCATACGCACACGCACACGCACACGTACACACTCTTCACCTCTCGACTCCTACCCATTATTCCCCTCTTACGACAGGCATGGACTTTTTGCCACGGCCGTGTTCTTATCTCTGCAAGCAGAACGGACACACACACACACACACACGCACACACACACACACGCAAGCACACACGCACACACACATACACTCACACACACACAAACACGCACATACGCACACACACATACATTCTTCACCTCTCGACTCCTACCTATTAGTCGTCTCTCACGACAGGCAGGGCCTTCTTGCCTCGGCCATGTTCTTATCTCTGCAAGCCGAACGGACAAACACACATACTCACACACGCACACACACACGCACACACACCCACACACATACACTCTTCACCTCTCGACTCCTACCCATTATTCCTCTCTTACGACAGGCAGGGACTTTTTGACACGGCCGTTTTCTTATCTCTGCAAGCCGAACGGACACACACACACACGCACACACACACACGCACATGTACACGCACACGCACACACTCTTCACCTCTCGACTCCTACCCATTATTCTCCTCTTACGACAGGCAGGTACTTCTTGCCACGGCCGTGTTCTTATCTCTGCAAGCCGAACGGACACACACATACACACACACACTCACACACACACACGCACACACGCACGCACACACGCACACACACATACACTCACACACACACAAACACGCACATACGCACACACACATACATTCTTCACCTCTCGACTCCTACCTATTAGTCGTCTCTCACGACAGGCAGGGCCTTCTTGCCTCGGCCGTGTTCTTATCTCTGAAAGCCGAAGGGACACACACACATACACACACACACACACTCACAAACACACACACACTCACGCACGCACACACGCACACACACATACACTCACACACACACAAACACGCACACACGCACACACACATACATTCTTCACCTCTCGACTCCTACCTATTAGTCGCCTCTTACGATATGCAGGGCCTTCTTGCCTTGGCCGTGTTCTTATCACTGCAATCCGAACGGACACACACACATACTCACACACGCACACACACACGCACACAAGCACACACACACATACACTCTTCACCTCTCGACTCCTACTTATTACTCTGCCGTATTCTAATCTCTGCGAGCCGAATGGACATACACAAACATACACACACACACTTACACACGCACAAACACACACACACCCACACACGCACACCCTCACGTACCCTCTTCACCTCTCGACTCCATCCCATTAGTCGCCTCTTACGACAGGCAGGGACTTCTTGCCACGGCCGTGTTCTTATCTCTGCAAGCCGAACAGATACACACACACACGCACACACAAACACACGCACACAGGCACACACGCACACACGCACACACGCACACGCACACATTCTCCACCTCTCGATTCCTATCCATTAGTCGCCTCTTACGACAGGCAGGGCCTTCTTGCCACTGCCGTGTTCTTATCTCTGCGAGACGACCGGACACACACACACTCACACACGCACACCCTCACGTACCCTCTTCACCTCTCGACTCCATCCCATTAGTCGCCTCTTACGACAGGCAGGGACTTCTTGCCACGGCCGTGTTCTTATCTCAGCGAGCCGACTGGACACACACACACTCACACACACAAATACACACACACACACTCACACACGCACACACACGCACACACGCACACTTACACACACATACACTTTTCACCACTCGACTCCTACCCATTAGTCGCCTCTTACGACAAGCAGAGCCTTCTTGCCAAGGCCGTGTTCTTATCTCTGCAAGCCGAACGGACACACACACACGCACACACAAACACACGCACACAGGCATACACGCACACACGCACACGCACACGCACACACTCTCCACCTCTCGACTCCTATCCATTAGTCGCCTCTTAAAACAGGCAGGGCCTTCTTGCCACAGACGTATTCTTATCTCAGCGAGCCGAACGGACACACACACACACTTGCACACACACACACACACACACACACACACACACACACATACACGCTTCACCTCCCGACTCCTACCAATTAGTCGCTCCTTACAGCAAGCATGGCCTTCTTGCCACGGACGTATTCTTATCTCTGCGAGCCGAAGGGATACACACACACATACACACACACATACTCACACACACACGCACACACGCACACACACACATACACTCTTCACCTCTCGACTCCTACCCATTAGTCGTCTCTTACGACAGGCATGGCCTTCTTGCCACGGCTGTTTTCTTATCTCTGCGAGCCGAAGGGATACACACACACACATACACACACACAAACACTCACAAACACACCACACACATACACTTACACAAGCACACACACACGCACACACGCATACACACATACACTCTTCACCTCTCGACTCCTACTTATTAGTCGCCCCTTACAAGAGGCAGAGCCTTCTTGCCTCGGCCGTATTCTTATCTCTACAAGCCAAACAGACACACACATACACACACGCACACACACGCACACACGCACACACACACAAACACACATACACTCTTCACCTCTCGACTCCTACCCATAAGTCGCCTCTTAACGACAGGCAGTGCCTTCTTGCCACGGCCGTGTTCTCATCTCTGCGAGCCGACCGGACACACACACACACTGACACACACACATACACATACACACTCACACACGCACGCACACACGCACACACACACATACACTCTTCACCTCTCGACTCCTACCCATTATTCTCCTCTTACGACAGGCATGGCCTTCTTGCCACCGCTTTTTTCTTATCTCTGCGAGCGAAGGGACACACACACATACACACATACACACACACACTCACACACACACACGCACACACGCACGCACACACGCACACACACATACACTCACACACACACAAACACGCACACACGCACACACACATACACTCTTCACCTCTCGACTCCTACTTATTAGTCGCCCTTTACAAGTGGCAGGGCCTTCTTGCCTCGGCCGTATTCTTATCTCTGCAAGCCAAACAGACACACACACACATACACACACACACGCACACACACGCACACACGCACACACACACACACATACACCCTTCACCTCTCGACTCCTACCCATTAGTCGCCTCTTAACGACAGGCAGTGCCTTCTTGCCACGGCCGTGTTCTCATCTCTGCGAGCCGACCGGACACACACACACACTGACACACACACATACCTATTACTCGCCTCTCACGACAGGCAGGGCCTTCTTGCCTCGGCCGTGTTCTTATCTCTGCAAGACGAACGGACACACACACATACTCACACACGCACACACGCACACACACATACACTCACACACACACAAACACGCACACACGCACACACACATACATTCTTCACCTCTCGACTCCTACCTATTAGTCGCCTCTTACGACAGGCAGGGCCTTCTTGCCTTGGCCGTGTTCTTATCTCTGCAAGCCGAACGGACACACACACATACTCACACACGCACACACACACGCACACACGCACACACACACACATACACTCTTCACCTCTCGACTCCTACCTATTAGCCGCCTCTTACGATAGGCAGGGCCTTCTTGCCTCGGTCGTGTTCTTATTTCTGCAAGCCGAACTAATACACACACATACTCACACACGCACACACGCACGCACACACGCACACACACATACACTCACACACACAAACACGCACACATGCACACACACATACATTCTTCACCTCTCGACTCCTACCTATTAGTCGCCTCTTACGACAGGCAGGGCCTTCTTGCCTTGGTCGTGTTCTTATCTCTGCAAGCCGAACGGACACACACACATACTCACACACGCACACACACACGCACACACGCACACACACACATACACTCTTCACCTCTCGACTCCTACTTATTAGTCGCCCATTACAAGAGGCAGGGCCTTCTTACCTCGGCCGTAATCTTATCTCTGCAAGCCAAACAGACACACAAACATACACACACTTACACATGCACAGACACGCACACGCACACGCACACGCACACACTCTCCACCTCTCGACTCCTATCCATTAGTCGCCTCTTAAGACAGGCAGGGCCTTCTTGCCACGGACGTATACCTATCTCTGCGAGCCGAACGGACACACACACACACTTGCACACATACACACACACACACACATGCACGCTTCACCTCTAGACTCCTACCCATTAGTCGCTCCTTACAGCAAGCATGGCCTTCCTGCCACGGACGTATTCTTATCTCTGCGAGCCGAAGGGATACACACACACATACATACACACATACACACACACACATACTCACACACGCACGCACACACGCACACACACATACACTCACACACACACAAACACGCACACACGCTAACACACATACATTCTTCACCTCTCGACTCCTACCTATTAGTCGCCTCTTACGAATAGGCAGGGCATTGCCTCGGTCGTGCTCTTATCTCTGCAAGCCGAACGGACACACACACACATACACACTCTCACACGCACACACACGCACATACGCACACACATATACACTCTTCACCACTCGACTCCTACCCATTAGTCGCCTCTTACGACAGGCAGGGCCTTCTTGCCACGGCCGTGTTCTTATCTCTGCGGGCCGACTGGACACACACACTCACACACACAAATACACACATACACTCACACACACACAAACACGCACACACGCACACACACATACATTCTTCACCTCTCGACTCCTACCTATTAGTCGCCTCTTACGATAGGCAGGGCCTTCTTGCCTTGGCCGTGTTCTTATCACTGCAATCCGAACGGACACACACACATACTCACACACGCACACAAACATACACTTTCACCTCTCGACTCCTACCTATTAGTCGCCTCTTACGATAGGCAGGGCCTTCTTGCCTCGGTCGTGTTCTTATTTCTGCAAGCCGAACTAACACACACACATACTCACACACGCACACACACACGCACACAAGCACATACACACATACACTCTTCACCTCTCGACTCCTACTTATTACTCTGCCGTATTCTAATCTCTGCGAGCCGAATGGACACACACAAACATACACACACACACTTACACACGCACAAACACACACACACCCACACACGCACACCCTCACGTACCCTCTTCACCTCTCGACTCCATCCCATTAGTCGCCTCTTACGACAGGCAGGGACTTCTTGCCACGGCCGTGTTCTTATCTCTGCAAGCCGAACGGATACACACACACACGCACACACAAACACACGCACACAGGCACACACGCACACACGCACACACGCACACGCACACATTCTCCACCTCTCGATTCCTATCCATTAGTCGCCTCTTACGACAGGCAGGGCCTGCTTGCCACTGCCGTGTTCTTATCTCTGCGAGACGACCGGACACACACACACACTCACACACGCACACACACACGCACACACGCACACACACACATACACTCTTCACCTCTCGACTCCTACCCATTAGTCGCTACTTACGACAGGCAGGGCCTTCTTGCCTCGGCCGTATTTTAATCTCTGCGAGCCGAATGGACACACACATACATACACACACACTTACACACGCACAAACACACACACACACCCACACACGCACACACACACATACACTATTCACCTCTTGACTCCGACCTATTAGTCGCCCCATACAAGAGGCAGGGCCTTCTTGCCTCGGCCGTATTCTTATCTCTGCGAGCCGACTGGACACACACACTCACACACACAAATACACACACACACTCACACACGCACACACACGCACACGCGTCTTACTACAGGCAGGGCCTTCTTGCCACGGCCGTGTTCTTATCTCAGCGAGCCGACTGGACACACACACTCACACACACAAATACACACACACACACTCACACACGCACACACACGCACACACGCACACTTACACACACATACACTTTTCACCTCTCGACTCCTACCCATTAGTCGCCTCTTACGACAAGCAGAGCCTTCTTGCCAAGGCGGTGTTCTTATCTCTGCAAGCCGAACGGACACACACACACACGCACACACAAACACACGCACACAGGCATACACGCACACACGCACACGCACACACTCTCCACCTCTCGACTCCTATCCATTAGTCGCCTCTTAAAACAGGCAGGGCCTTCTTGCCACAGACGTATTTCTATCTCAGCGAGCCGAACGGACACACACACACACTTGCACACACACACACACACACACACACACACATACACGCTTCACCTCTCGACTCCTACCAATTAGTCGCTCCTTGCAGCAAGCATGGCCTTCTTGCCACGGACGTATTCTTATCTCTGCGAGCCGAAGGGATACACACACACATACACACACACATACTCACACACACACGCACACACGCACACACACACATACACTCTTCACCTCTCGACTCCTACCCATTAGTCGTCTCGTACGACAGGCATGGCCTTCTTGCCACGGCTGTTTTCTTATCTCTGCGAGCCGAAGGGATACACACACACACATACACACACACAAACACTCACAAACACACGCACACACATACACTTACACAAGCACACACACACGCACACACGCATACACATATACACTCTTCACCTCTCGACTCCTACTTATTAGTCGCCCCTTACAAGAGGCAGGGCCTTCTTGCCTCGGCCGTATTCTTATCTCTACAAGCCAAACAGACACACACATACACACACACGCACACACACGCACACACGCACACACACACACACACACACATACACTCTTCACCTCTCGACTCCTACCCATAAGTCGCCTCTTAACGACAGGCAGTGCCTTCTTGCCACGGCCGTGTTCTCATCTCTGCGAGCCGACCGGACACACACACACTAACACACACATACACATACACACTCACACACGCACGCACACACGCACACCCACACATACACTCTTCACCTCTCGACTCCTACCCATTATTCTCCTCTTACGACAGGCATGGCCTTCTTGCCACCGCTTTTTTCTTATCTCTGCGAGCGAAGGGACACACACACACACACACATACACACACACTCACACACACACGCACACACGCACGCACACACGCACACACACATACACTCACACACACACAAACACGCACACACGCACACACACATACATTCTTCACCTCTCGACTCCTACCTATTAGTCGCCTCTTACGACAGGCAGGACCTTCTTGCCTTGGCCGTGTTCTTATCTCTGCAAGCCGAACGGACACACACACATACTCACACACGCACACACGCACACACGCATACACACATACACTCTTCACCTCTCGACTCCTACTTATTAGTCGCCCTTTACAAGAGGCAGGGCCTTCTTGCCTTGGCCGTATTCTTATCTCTGCAAGCCAAACAGATACACACACATACACACACACACGCACACACACGCACACACGCACACACACACACATACACCCTTCACCTCTCGACTCCTACCCATTAGTCGCCTCTTAACGACAGGCAGTGCCTTCTTGCCACGGCCGTGTTCTCATCTCTGCGAGCCGACCGGACACACACACTGACACACACACACATACCTATTACTTGCCTCTCACGACAGGCAGGGCCTTCTTGCCTTGGCCGTGTTCTTATCTCTGCAAGACGAACGGACACACACACATACTCACACACGCACACACGCACACACACATACACTCACACACACACAAACACGCACACACGCACACACACATACATTCTTCACCTCTCGACTCCTACCTATTAGTCGCCTCTTACGACAGGCAGGGCCTTCTTGCCTTGGCCGTGTTCTTATCTCTGCAAGCCGAACTAACAGACACACATACTCACACACGCACACACACACGCACACACGCACACACACACATACACTCTTCACCTCTCGACTCCTACCTATTAGTCGCCTCTTACGACAGGCAGGGCCTTCTTGCCTTGGCCGTGTTCTTATCTCTGCAAGCCGAACGGACACACACACATACTCACACACGCACACACACACGCACACACGCACACACACACATACACTCTTCACCTCTCGACTCCTACTTATTAGTCGCCCATTACAAGAGGCAGGGCCTTCTTGCCTCGGCCGTAATCTTATCTCTGCAAGCCAAACAGACACACACACATACACACACTTACACATGCACACACACGCACACGCACACGCACACGCACACACTCTCCACCTCTCGACTCCTATCCATTAGTCGCCTCTTAAGACAGGCAGGGCCTTCTTGCCACGGACGTATACCTATCTCTGCGAGCCGAACGGACACACACACACACTTGCACACATACACACACACACACATGCACGCTTCACCTCTAGACTCCTACCCATTAGTCGCTCCTTACAGCAAGCATGGCCTTCCTGCCACGGACGTATTCTTATCTCTGCGAGCCGAAGGGATACACACACACATACATACACACATACACACACACACATACTCACACACGCACGCACACACGCACACACACACATACACTCACACACACACAAACACGCACACAAGCACACACATATACATTCTTCACCTCTCGACTCCTACCTATTAGTCGCCTCTTACGAATAGGCAGGGCATTGCCTCGGTCGTGCTCTTATCTCTGCAAGCCGAACGGACACACACACACATACACACTCTCACACGCACACACACGCACATACGCACACACATATACACTCTTCACCACTCGACTCCTACCCATTAGTCGCCTCTTACGACAGGCAGGGCCTTCTTGCCACGGCCGTGTTCTTATCTCTGCGGGCCGACTGGACACACACACTCACACACACAAATACACACACACACTCACACACGCACACACACGCACACACTCACACTCACACACACATACACTCTTCACCTCTCGACTCCTACCCATTAGTCGCCTCTTACAACAGGCAGGGCCTTCTTGCCACGGCCGTGTTCTTATCTCTGCAAGCCGACTGGACACACACACACTCACACACACAAATACACACACACACTCACACACGCACACACCCGCACACTCACACACACATACACTCTTCACCTCTCGACTCCTACCCATTAGCCGCCTCTTACGACAGGCAGGGCCTTCTTGCCACGGCCGTGTTCTTATCTCTGCGAGCCGACCGGATACACACACACTCACACACGCACACACACAAACACACGCACTTACACACATACACTCTTTACCTCTCGACTCCTACGCATTAGTCGCCGCTTACGACAGGCAGGGCCTTCTTGCCTCGGCCGTATTCTTATCTCTGCAAGCCGAACGGACACACACACACTCACACACACACGCACGCACACACGCACACACACCCACACACGCACACACACACATACACTCTTCACCTCTCGACTCCTACCAATTAGTCGCCACTTACGACAGGCAGGGCCTTCTTGCCTCGGCCGTATTCTTATCTCTGCAAGAAGAACGGACACACACACACTCACACACACACGCACGCTCACACGCACACACACGCACACACGCACACACACACATACACTCTTCACCTCTCGACTCCTACTTATTAGTCGCCCCTTACAAGAGGCAGGGCCTTCTTGCCTCGGCCGTATTCTTATCTCTGCAAGCCAAACAGACACACACACATACACACACACGCACACACACGCACACACGCACACACACACACATACACCCTTCACCTCTCGACTCCTACACATTAGTCGCCTCTTAACGACAGGCAGTGCCTTCTTGCCACGGCCGTGTTCTCATCTCTGCGAGCCGACCGGACACACACACACACTGACACACACACACACATACACACACACACACACTTACACACGCACGCACACACGCACACACACACATACACTCTTCACCTCTCGACTCCTACCCATTATTCTCCTCTTACGACAGGCAGGGACTTCTTGCCACGGCCGTGTTCTTATCTCTGCAAGCCAAACAGACACACACACACACGCACACACACACACACACACGCACACGCACACGCACACACTCTCTACCTCTCGACTCCTATCCATTAGTCGCCTCTTACGACAGGCATGGCCCTCTTGCCACCGATTTTTTCTTATCTCTGCGAGCGAAGGGACACACACACACACACACATACACACACACACTCACACACACACACGCACACACGCACTCACACACGCACACACACATACACTCACACACACACAAACACGCACACACGCACACACACATACATTCTTCACCTCTCTAATCCTACCTATTAGTCGCCTCTCACGACAGGCAGGGCCTTCTTGCCTCCGCCGTGTTCTTATTTCTGCAAGACGAACGGACACACACACATACTCACACACGCACACACGCACGCACACACGCACACACACATACACTCACACACACACAAACACGTACACACGCACACACACATACATTCTTCACCTCTCGACTCCTACCTATTAGTCGCCTCTTACGACAGGCAGGGCCTTCTTGCCTTGGCCGTGTTCTTATCTCTGCAAGCCGAACGGACACACACATACTCACACACGCACACACACACGCACACACACACGCACACACACACACACACAATAACTCTCCACCTCTCGACTCCTATCCATTAGTCGCCTCTTACGACAGGCAGGGCCTTCTTGCCTTGGCCGTGTTCTTATCTCTGCAAGCCGAACGGACACACACACATACTCACACACGCACACTGTAACGATGAGTCCAAGCCATCACCGTTAAACCAGCGTGCGCGCGAACCAACCCATGAAGTAGGAGTGTATCGACAGTAGAAAGGGCAAAGCTCCGCTATATAAACGGCAACATTTCCTCACAGAGACAGAATCGACAGGTGTTGACTGAAGGTTCTCTCTTCCCTACCCCGGCTTGCGGACGTGTTGAGTTCACAAGTTGTTTCCTTTTCTTTTACCGTCTTTACCCGAAAAGCGTGTTGAGCTTTTCACTACCCGTACTCTGAAACAGTCGTGTTGAGACTGTCGAGGAGTGTCCTATTAACCCGAATCACTTAAGGGACGTGTTGAGTTCCTTTCCTTTCTCTATACCTATCGTCCGCTGTTATTAAATCGATACAACGTTACCCTAAAATTTCAGATACACACTCGTTTGCCGATAAGACCAGTTCCATATGACAAGGTCAAGCTTAATTTGAATAAATAGGCCAGGTACTGAGAAGACTAAACTAAATTGTAAATATGTACATAAGATTTTTGTCAATTTAATTTAAGGAAGACAATAAAGTTTTATTTTTATTTTGAACTCTGTCTCTGACTGTCTAAAAGCTACCCGGATAGTGACTCCCACGAGAGGACGTCACAAATGGCGCCCGAGCAGAAAAATACGTTTTAAACAATAATACCGACCGAATTCCGAATTTTATTTTTATGAGACAGTACTACATTTCAAATTTTAATCAAAGACAAGGTGATTTACAGTTCAAAAATGACAGACGCTCCGGAAACGTCGAAGGTTAGTTGGGTGTACCTATTAAAGAAAGACGAACTTATAGCCGAATTAACAAACAGAGAACAGCCGACGGAAGGGAATTTCAGCGAGCTAAAAGCGAGATTAGTTGCGATCATCAAGGCACCAACTCAAAAAGGCCAAAACCCAGAGGAAATAGAAGAAAACCAGATGGAAGACAGACAAAGAAAGATGGAAATAGTACGCAAATGGGGGTTACACTTTGACGGTTCAAGAGACCCAATAGAATTCATAGAACGGTTGAAAGAACTCCAGACAGCTTACGGCCTACAAGACGCCCACGTTTTACAAGCTCTACCAGAAACATTAAACGGGAAAGCATTACTATGGTACAGAAACAATAATAAATATTGGAACGAATTAAAAGACTTCGAACAAGATTTCCGCAATTTCTTCGTTTCCTCCGTTCTCACGCAATCTCTGGAAGCTCAAATCCGGAACCGACTCCAACGAAACAACGAAGGTGTAAAAGACTACATCATTGATATTTAAACAATGATCAGAAGACATGGTGAATTCAATCACCAAGAAGAACTAAACAGGATATACACCAATATGAACCCGAAATACAAGTTGTATATAAAGAGGCAAGACGTATCGTCAACACAGGACATCATCAGACTAGCGGAAGAATATGATATGGTCCAAAAAGAAATATACAACAGAAACAATACACGGTGTGACTGGACACAGGCAAATAGTCATAATAACAAAATACAGAATTTCGACAGACAGACTTGTTGTTGGAGATGCGGCCGCAGAGGCCACAACAGAAGAAACTGCAGAGCTATCGCTGTACTCTTCTGCAGCCATTGCGGAACCCGAGGAACAACTTCCAATAACTGCCAACGTAGAAGCCGACCGTAAAACTCCAACAGGACTGGACAAGAAGGAGGCAGCCCAGTCAGCATTTAGAGTCCTCCCTAACAACCTCCAGCTACGCACACTATACAGATCAACGACCCCACACAACGATAACGTTCAGCAACGGTAAAAAGTTAAGAGCACTAATAGACACAGGAGCCCAAAATTCGTTTATAGGACAAAAAGGTAAAAAAATATTGGAACAATGTGGAACAAAAAGCGACAGAAAAGCTTTAAAGATCACGCTGGCAGATGGAAAAACCAGCAACATAGAAATCTGTTTTACAGCAAAATGTTCCATAGACAACGTTTGGAGAAAAGCCAAGCTACATTTTTTACCAAACCTAGCTTCAGAAGTAGTACTGGGAATGCATGAAATAACAAGATGGGGCCTTGATTTATCAAACATCTTAAATAGAAATCGCGTAAGAAGGAGAGAACAATACCCAACCAGGACAGAACACGGATCCAGATCGTACAATGCAGATAATAACCGAATACCGACCAATTCCAGGGTCAACGAAACACCAACCGCAAGACATCCGCTCCAACAGAGAAGCAAAATATATAACAAAACGACCCACCGACTACCGACCGATACCGCGGTCGAAGACCAGACCGAAAATATACCGACTACCGACCGATACCGCGGTCGACAACCAGACCGAAGATATACCGAACTACCGACCGATACCGCGGCCGACGACCAGACCGAAGATATTCCGTCATACATACCGGAATTCACGAACAGTCCAATACGAGAGCAGCTCGACATCAGTACTACACTAAACAATACCGAAAAAAAACAATTACAGGAATTGTTACTAACAGAATTGGAGAAATTTAAACAAATTAAAGGAACAACACATCTAACCGAACATACAATAAAACTCAAACATAATACACCGATCAAACAAAGATACAGGCCCCGAAACCCGGCAATGCAGAAGATCATAAACGATGAGATAGATAAGATGCTAGAAGAGAACGTGATAGAAAAATCCAATAGCCCGTACAGTTCCCCCATCGTCCTAGTAAAAAAGAAGGATAACAACGGATACAGATTTTGCATCGATTTTAGGAAAATCAACGACATCTCAGAAAAAGATGCCTACCCATTACCGTACATTAATCATATCCTAGAAAAGTTAAAATCTGCAAAATATTTTACCACGTTAGATCTAAAAAATGGATATTGGCAAGTACCACTTTCTGAAGCAAGCAAACCCTTGACCGCTTTCATAGCACCAGGAAAAGGACTATTCCAGTTCAAAGTACTTCCATTCGGATTACACGCCGCCTCCGCTACTTTTCAACGATTACTAGATACAGTAATCGGCCCAGAAATGGAACCACATGCATTCGCCTATTTAGACGACATAATAGTACTGGGGAAAACGTTCGAGGAACATATGGAAAACTTAAAAGAAGTACTTCACAGACTACAGCAGGCCAAACTACGAATTAATATAGACAAATGTAAATTCTGCAAAGAAGAAATAAATTATTTAGGCCATGTAGTAAACAAAACGGGAATAAAAGTGGACGACAACAAGACAAAAGCTATAGTCGAATATCCCGCACCAAAAACCGTTAAACAACTACGCCGATTTTTGGGCATCATCTCATGGTATAGGAGATTTATAAAAGATTTTTCACGAACTGCAGCCCCTTTAACAAAGCTACTAAAGAAAAAACAACATTGGACTTGGGACAGAGACCAAGAGGAAGCATTTAACAAAATAAAATTACTACTGACACAAGCTCCAATACTGATCTGCCCGGACTTCCAGAAAAGATTTTTTTTACAATCTGACGCTTCGAACCACGGTTTAGGAGTAGCTTTAGTACAAACAAACGACGAAGGACAGGAACAAGTCATCGCTTACGCAAGTCGAACCCTAACAAATGCCGAAAAAAATTACAGCGTTACAGAAAAAGAACTACTAGCGATCATCTTCGGTATAGAAAAGATGAAACCCTACATCGAAGGATACCCATTTTCAATTATCACAGACCATCAAAGTCTACGATACTTACAAACAATGGAAAACCCTACAGGTAGAATAGCTAGATGGGCAATGCTGCTGCAACAATTTGACTTCGATGTCATTTACAGAAAGGGCTCCCAGAACGTCCTGGCCGACGCGCTCTCTAGAGAACCAGTAGATCCGGTTTGCATAATAAACGTAGAAGATGTAGAACCCGACGAATGGTACAATAAAGCTTTAAATAAAATCCAGACAAATCCGCAACTATTTCCAGACTACTCTATCAAAGATGGACTTCTCTATCGACACTTCTGGGACAAATACGATTTAAAAGAGACAGAGGTATCCAACCCCTGGAAACTATGCATCCCAAACCACAAGAGACAACAACTCCTGGCAGAAAACCACGAGCAACCGACCGCAGGACATCTAGGAATAGCCAAAACAATAACCCGCCTAGCTAGAAAATACTACTGGCCAGGGATGTTTAAAGACGCCGCAAAGTTCGTCAGGAACTGCAAGAACTGTCAGCAATTTAAGCCGCAACAAAGCTTAACTCCAGGCCGCATGCAATCTACACAAATTCCGCCACATCCATGGCACACCGTTTCAACCGACATCATAGGACCCCTTCCAACATCCAGCAAAGGAAACAAATATATAATGACATTCCAGGACACCTTTTCAAAATGGGTCGAAGCCATACCGATCAGAACAGCAACGGCAAAATCAGTCTGTCAGAACTTAAAAGATAAAATCATTATGAGATTCGGATCACCCAAAGAACTAATATCAGACAACGCAAGAACATACGATAACAGGGAAGTACGAAAGTTGCTAGACGAATTCCAGATTTCTAAAAGAAACATTCCGCCATATTCTCCCCAGAATAATCCAGTAGAAAGAACAAACAGAGTAATCAAAACAATGATAGCTCAGTTCTGCGATAATAACCATAAGAAATGGGACACGAGCCTTCCAGAACTACTATTCGCATATAATACAGCTAAACACGATTCAACGGGTTTCTCCCCAGCCTTCCTGAACTTTGGACACGAACTAGAAATTCCAAGTAAAGTCGTAAACACCCCAAACGACACACAACATACCGATCAAAACATAAAATGGCATAAACTACGAGAAACATTCGAATTAGTACGTACAAACCTGGCAAAAGCTTTTACAACTCAAAGCCATTACTACAACTTACGACGAAGAGAGTGGAAACCCACAATAAACGACAAAGTCATGAAAAGGGAATACCAACTCTCAAATGCCGCCAAAAATTTTAACGCCAAATTAGCACCGAAATTTTCAGGCCCATATACTATAACAAAAGTGTGTTCTAATGTAATATTCAAATTAAAACACGACGATAAAAACCGTACAATAACAGCTCATATCAAAGACCTAAAACCCGCATTTACCGATTTCCCTACTCCTTAATCAGTCCAAGCACTTACAGTCAACACCAAGTAGTGACAGTATATTTTAATACAGTTTACAGTTACCTTCAAATACAATGTCAGACACATTAGAAATATATTACAGTGACATAGAAATGGACGGCACAGTTACGCCGCCACCATACACCGTTCCAGAAGTAATATCACCATTAGGGAACACACCAAAACCTAACACCCCGGGCAAAGGCTGCGAGCCCCTGATAAAGGCTATTTCCAAATTCAAGAACCTTTTCGATGAACCAACCATGGGCATCACAAAAATTCAGAAAGTCCAGTCAATTCCAGTGTCAATCCCGCTGCTCTCACTAGTTCCGCCGCAGCATAAAGGAAAAAAATACAGACTGAGACCCCCGAACCAGGTGCTGAGGATAAAAACCAATAATTGAAGCCCCACGAAGGAAGACGTTTTTTTTTAAAGAGAGAGGAAGACGATTTTTTGTTTAAGAAGACGATATTTATATTTTTTTTTAGGGCGGACATTTTTTATTTCGATGTATTGTAAATTTTTTTTTAGGGTAACCAAGTACCTGGCAAGGAATAAAAATAAAAAAAAAATTTTGTTCCAAAATTTTGTTTTCCCCAGGAAGAGGGGGTGTAACGATGAGTCCAAGCCATCACCGTTAAACCAGCGTGCGCGCGAACCAACCCATGAAGTAGGAGTGTATCGACAGTAGAAAGGGCAAAGCTCCGCTATATAAACGGCAACATTTCCTCACAGAGACAGAATCGACAGGTGTTGACTGAAGGTTCTCTCTTCCCTACCCCGGCTTGCGGACGTGTTGAGTTCACAAGTTGTTTCCTTTTCTTTTACCGTCTTTACCCGAAAAGCGTGTTGAGCTTTTCACTACCCGTACTCTGAAACAGTCGTGTTGAGACTGTCGAGGAGTGTCCTATTAACCCGAATCACTTAAGGGACGTGTTGAGTTCCTTTCCTTTCTTTATACCTATCGTCCGCTGTTATTAAATCGATACAACGTTACCCTAAAATTTCAGATACACACTCGTTTGCCGATAAGACCAGTTCCATATGACAAGGTCAAGCTTAATTTGAATAAATAGGCCAGGTACTGAGAAGACTAAACTAAATTGTAAATATGTACATAAGATTTTTGTCAATTTAATTTAAGGAAGACAATAAAGTTTTATTTTTATTTTGAACTCTGTCTCTGACTGTCTAAAAGCTACCCGGATAGTGACTCCCACGAGAGGACGACACAACACACACACGCACACACGCACACACACATACACTCTTCACCTCTCGACTCCTACCTATTAGCCGCCTCTTACGATAGGCAGGGCCTTCTTGCCTCGGTCGTGTTCTCATTTCTGCAAGCCGAACTAACACACACACATACTCACACACGCACACACGCACGCACACACGCACATACACATACACTCACACACACACAAACACGCACACACGCACACGCACACACTCTCCACCTCTCGACTCCTATCCATTAGTCGCCTCTTAAGACAGGCAGGGCCTTCTTCCACGGACGTATACCTATCTCTGCGAGCCGAACGGACACACACACACACACTTGCACACATACACACACACATACACGCTTCACCTCTCGACTCCTACCCATAGGTCGCTCCTTACAGAAAGCATGGCCTTCCTGCCACGGACGTATTCTTATCTCTGCGAGCCGAAGGGCTACACACACACATACATACACACATACTCACACACGCACGCACACACGCACACACACATACACTCACACACACAAACACGCACACACGCACACACACATACATTCTTCACCTCTCGACTCCTACCTATTAGTCGCCTCTTACGATAGGCAGAGCCTTCTTGCCTCGGTCGTGCTCTTATCTCTGCAAGCCGACTGGTCACACACACTCACACACACAAATACACACACACTCACACACGCACACACACGCACACACGCGCACACATATACACTCTTCACCACTCGACTCCTACCCATTCGTCGCCTCTTACGACAGGCAGGGCCTTCTTGCGACGGCCGTGTTCTTATCTCTGCAAGCCGACTGGACACACACACTCACACACACAAATACACACACACACTCACACACGCACACACACGCACACACGCACACTCACACACATACACTCTTCACCTCTCGACTCCTACCCATTAGTCGCCTCTAACGACAGGCAGGGCCTTCTTGCCACGGCCGTGTTCTTATCTCTGCGAGCCGACTGGACACACACACACTCACACACACAAATACACACACACACTCACACACACAAATACACACACACACTCACACACGCACACACCCGCACACTCACACACACATACACTCTTCACCTCTCGACTCCTACCCATTAGTCGCCTCTTACGACAGGCAGGGCCTTCTTGCCACGGCCGTGTTCTTATCTCTGCGAGCCGACCGGACACACACACACTCACACACGCACACACACAAACACACGCACTTACACACATACACTCTTCACCACTCGACTCCTACGCATTAGTCGCCGCTTACGACAGGCAGGGCCTTCTTGGCACGGACGTGTCCTTATCACTGCGAGCCGACCGGACACACACACTCACACACGCACACATACACGCACACACGCACACACACACATACACTCTTCACCTCTCGACTCCTACCCATTAGTCGCCACTTACGACAGGCAGGGCCTTCTTGCCTCGGCCGTATTCTTATCTCTGCAAGCCGAACGGACACACACACACTCACACACACACGCACGCTCACACGCACACACACGCGCACACGCACACACACACATACACACTTCACCTCTCGACTCCTACCCATAAGTCGCCTCTTAACGACAGGCAGTGCCTTCTTGCCACGGCCGTGTTCTCATCTCTGCGAGCCGACCGGACACACACACACACTGACACACACACATACACATACACACTCACACACGCACGCACACACGCACACACACATACACTCTTCACCTCTCGACTCCTACCCATTATTCTCCTCTTACGACAGGCATGGCCTTCTTGCCACCGCTTTTTTCTTATCTCTGCGAGCGAAGGGACACACACACACACACACATACACACACACACTCACACACACACACGCACACACGCTCGCACACACGCACACACACATACACTCACACACACACAAACACGCACACACGCACACACACATACATTCTTCACCTCTCGACTCCTACCTATTAGTCGCCTCTTACG
>NW_027311944.1:127500-200000 GCF_040954645.1 Diabrotica undecimpunctata | reverse complement strand
GCAGGGCCTTCTTGCCTCGGTCGTGCTCTTATCTCTGCAAGCCGAATGGACACACACACACATACACACACACACTCTCACACGCACACACACGCACATACGCACACACATATACACTCTTCACCACTCGACTCCTACCCATTAGTCGCCTCTTACGACAGGCAGGGCCTTCTTGCCACGGCCGTGTTCTTATCTCTGCGAGTCGACTGGACACACACTCACACACACAAATACACACACACACTCACACACGCACACACACGCACACACACGCACACACGCACACTCACACACAAATACACTCTTCACCTCTCGACTCCTACCCATTAGTCGCCTCTTACTACAGGCAGGGCCTTCTTGCCACGGCCGTGTTCTTATCTCTGCGAGCCGACTGGACACACACACACTCACACACACAAATACACACACACACTCACACACGCACACACACGCACACTCACACACACATACACTCTTCACCTCTCGACCCCTACCCATTAGTCGCCTCTTACGACAGGCAGGGCCTTCTTGCCACGGCCGTGTTCTTATCTCTGAGAGCCGACCGGACACACACACACACACACACTCACACACGCACACACACGCTCACACGCACTTACACACATACACTCTTCACCTCTCGACTCCTACGCATTAGTCGCCGCTTACGACAGGCAGGGCCTTCTTGGCACGGACGTGTCCTTATCACTGCGAGCCGACCGGACACACACACTCACACACGCACACACCCACGCACACACGCACACACACACGTACACTCTTCACCTCTCGACTCCTACCAATTAGTCGCCACTTACGACAGGCAGGGCATTCTTGCCTCAGCCGTATTCTTATCTCTGCAAGCCGAACGGACACATACACACTCACACACACAAGCACGCACACACGCACACACATGCACACACACAAGAACACTTTTCACCTCTCGACTCCTACCCATTAGTTGCCTCTAACGACAGGCATGGCCTTTTTGCCTCGGCCGTATTCTAATCTCTGCGAGCCGAATGGACACACACATACATACACACACACACTTACACACGCACAAACACACACACTTACACACGCACACACACACACACACATACACTCTTCACCTCTCGACTCCTACCAATAAGTCGCCACTTACGACAGGCAGGGCCTTCTTGCCTCGGCCGTATTCTTATCTGTGCAAGCCGAACGGACACATACACACTCACACACACAAGCACGCACACACGCACACACACGCACACACACACACACACAAATACACTCTTCACCTCTCGACTCCTACCCATTAGTCGCCTCTTACGACAGGAAGGGCCTTCTTGCCACGGCCGTGTTCTTATCTCTGCGAGCCGACCGGACACACACACACTCACACACGCACACACACAAACACACGCACTTACACACATACACTCTTCACCACTCGACTCCTACGCATTAGTCGCCGCTTACGACAGGCAGGGCCTTCTTGGCACGGACGTGTCCTTATCACTGCGAGCCGACCGGACACACACACTCACACACGCACACATACACGCACACACGCACACACACACATACACTCTTCACCTCTCGACTCCTACCCATTAGTCGCCACTTACGACAGGCAGGGCCTTCTTGCCTCGGCCGTATTCTTATCTCTGCAAGCCGAACGGACACACACACACTCACACACACACGCACGCTCACACGCACACACACGCGCACACGCACACACACACATACACACTTCACCTCTCGACTCCTACCCATAAGTCGCCTCTTAACGACAGGCAGTGCCTTTTTGCCACGGCCGTGTTCTCATCTCTGCGAGCCGACCGGACACACACACACACTGACACACACACCTACACATACACACTCACACACGCACGCACACACGCACACACACATACACTCTTCACCTCTCGACTCCTACCCATTATTCTCCTCTTACGACAGGCATGGCCTTCTTGCCACCGCTTTTTTCTTATCTCTGCGAGCGAAGGGACACACACACACACACACACATACACACACACACTCACACACACACACGCACACACGCTCGCACACACGCACACACACATACACTCACACACACACAAACACGCACACACGCACACACACATACATTCTTCACCTCTCGACTCCTACCTATTAGTCGCCTCTTACGACAGGCAGGGCCTTCTTGCCTTGGCCGTGTTCTTACCTCTGCAAGCCGAACGGACACACACACATACTCACACACGCACACACACGCACACACGCATACACACATACACTCTTCACCTCTCGACTCCTACTTATTAGTCGCCCTTTACAAGAGACAGGGCCTTCTTGCCTCGGCCGTATTCTTATCTCTGCAAGCCAAACAGACACACACACATACACACACACACGCACACACACGCACACACGCACACACACACACACACATACACCCTTCACCTTTCGACTCCTACCCATTAGTCGCCTCTTAACGACAGGCAGTGCCTTCTTGCCACGGCCGTGTTCTCATCTCTGCGAGCCGACCGGACACACACACACACTGACACACACACACATACCTATTACTCGCCTCTCACGACAGGCAGGGCCTTCTTGCCTCGGCCGTGTTCTTATCTCTGCAAGACGAACGGACACACACACATACTCACACACGCACACACGCACACACAAATACACTCACACACACACAAACACGCACACACGCACACACACATACATTCTTCACCTCTCGACTCCTACCAATTAGTCGCCTCTTACGATAGGCAGGGCCTTCTTGCCTCGGTCGTGTTCTTATTTCTGCAAGCCGAACTAACACACACACATACTCACACACGTACACACGCACGCACACACGCACACACACACATACACTCTTCACCTCTCGACTCCTACCTATTAGCCGCCTCTTACGATAGGCAGGGCCTTCTTGCCTCGGTCGTGTTCTTATTTCTGCAAGCCGAACTAACACACACACATACTCACACACGCACACACGCACGCACACACGCACACACACATACACTCACACACACAAAAACACGCACACATGCACACACACATACATTCTTCACCTCTCGACTCCTACCTATTAGTCGCCTCTTACGACAGGCAGGGCCTTCTTGCCTTGGCCGTGTTCTTATCTCTGCAAGCCGAACGGACACACACACATACTCACACACGCACACACACACGCACACACGCACACACACATACACTCTTCACCTCTCGACTCCTACTTATTAGTCGCCCATTACAAGAGGCAGGGCCTTCTTGCCTCGGCCGTAATCTTTTCTCTGCAAGCCAAACAGACACACACACATACACACACTTACACATGCACACACACGCACACGCACACGCACACACTCTCCACCTCTCGACTCCTATCCATTAGTCGCCTCTTAAGACAGGCAGGGCCTTCTTGCCACGGACGTATACCTATCTCTGCGAGCCGAACGGACACACACACACACTTGCACACATACACACACACACATGCACGCTTCACCTCTAGACTCCTACCCATTAGTCGCTCCTTACAGCAAGCATGGCCTTCCTGCCACGGACGTATTCTTATCTCTGCGAGCCGAAGGGATACACACACACATACATACACACATACACACACATACTCACACACGCACGCACACACGCACACACACATACACTCACACACACACAAACACGCACACACGCACACACACATACATTCTTCACCTCTCGACTCCTACCTATTAGTCGCCTCTTACGAATAGGCAGGGCATTGCCTCGGTCGTGCTCTTATCTCTGCAAGCCGAACGGACACACACACACACACATACACACTCTCACACGCACACACACGCACATACGCACACACATATACACTCTTCACCACTTGACTCCTACCCATTAGTCGCCTCTTACGACAGGCAGGGCCTTCTTGCCACGGATGTGTTCTTATCTCTGCGGGCCGACTGGACACACACACTCACACACACTCACACACACAAATACACACACACACTCACACACGCACACACACGCACACACGCACAGTCACACACACATACACTCTTCACCTCTCGACTCCTACCCATTAGTCGCCTCTTACGACAGGCAGGGCCTTCTTGCCACGGCCGTGTTCTTATCTCTGCGAGCCGACTGGACACACACACACTCACACACACAAATACACACACACACTCACACACGCACACACCCGCACACTCACACACACATACACTCTTCACCTCTCGACTCCTACCCATTAGCCGCCTCTTACGACAGGCAGGGCCTTCTTACCACGGCCGTGTTCTTATCTCTGCGAGCCGACCGGACACACACACACTCACACACGCACACACACAAACACACGCACTTACACACATACACTCTTTACCTCTCGACTCCTACGCATTAGTCGCCGCTTACGAGAGGCAGGGCCTTCTTGCCTCGGCCGTATTCTTATCTCTGCAAGCCGAACGGACACACACACACTCACACACACACACGCACGCTCACACGCACACACACGCACACACGCACACACACACATACACTCTTTACCTCTCGACTCCTACCTATTAGTCGCCTCTTACGATAGGCAGGGTCTTCTTGCCTTGGCCGTATTCTTATCTCTGCAAGCCGACCGGACACACACACACTCACACACGCACACACACAAACACACGCACTTACACACATACACTCTTTACCTCTCGACTCCTACGCATTAGTCGCCGCTTACGAGAGGCAGGGCCTTCTTGCCTCGGCCGTATTCTTATCTCTGCAAGCCGAACGAACACACACACACTCACACACACATGCACGCTCACACGCACACACACGCACACACGCACTTACACACATACACTCTTTACCTCTCGACTCCTACGCATTAGTCGCCGCTTACGAGAGGCAGGGCCTTCTTGCCTCGGCCGTATTCTTATCTCTGCAAGCCGAACGGACACACACACACTCACACACACGCACGCACACACGCACACACACCCACACACGCACACACACACATACACTCTTCACCTCTCGACTCCTACCAATTAGTCGCCGCTTACGAGAGGCAGGGCCTTCTTGCCTCCGTATTCTTTTCTTTGCAAGCCAAACAGACACACACACATACACACACACACGCACACACACGCACACACGCACACACACACATACACTCTTCACCTCTCGACTCCTACCCATTATTCTCCTCTTATGACAGGCAGGGACTTCTTGCCACGGCCGTGTTCTTATCTCTGCAAGCCAAACAGACACACACACACGCACACACACACACGCACACGCACACGCACACGCACACACTCTCCACCTCTCGACTCCTATCCATTAGTCGCCTCTTACGACAGGCATGGCCCTCTTGCCACCGCTTTTTTCTTATCTCTGCGAGCGAAGGGACACACACACACACACACACATACACACACACACTCACACACACACACGCACACACGCACTCACACACGCACACACACATACACTCACACACACAAACACGCACACACGCACACACACATACATTCTTCACCTCTCTAATCCTACCTATTAGTCTACTCTCACGACAGGCAGGGCCTTCTTGCCTCGGCCGTGTTCTTATTTCTGCAAGACGAACGGACACACACACACATACTCACACACGCACACACGCACGCACACACGCACACACACATACACTCACACACACACAAACACGTACACACGCACACACACATACACTCTCCACCTCTCGACTCCTATCCATTAGTCGCCTCTTACGACAGGCAGGGCCTTCTTGCGACGGCCGTGTTCTTATCTCTGCGAGCCGACTGGACACACACACTCACACACACAAATACACACACACACTCACACACGCACACACACGCACACACGCACACTCACACAACATACACTCTTCACCTCTCGACTCCTACCCACTAGTCGCCTCTTACGACAGGCAGGGCCTTCTTGGCACGGACGTGTGTTTATCACTGCGAGCCGGCCGGACACACACACACTCTCACACACGCACACACACACGCACACACGCACACACACACATACACTCTTCACCTCTCGACTCCTACCCATTAGTCGCCTCTT
This sequence comes from Diabrotica undecimpunctata, assembly GCF_040954645.1. Taxonomy (NCBI): domain Eukaryota; kingdom Metazoa; phylum Arthropoda; class Insecta; order Coleoptera; family Chrysomelidae; genus Diabrotica; species Diabrotica undecimpunctata. Next base: position 193,907 of record NW_027311944.1, on the reverse strand, counting down.
ACGATAGGCAGGGCCTTCTTGCCTCGGTCGTGCTCTTATCTCTGCAAGCCGAACGGACACACACACACTTACACACACACTCTCACACGCACACACACGCACATACGCACACGCATATACACTCTTCACCACTCGACTCCTACCCATTCGTCGCCTCTTACGACAGGCAGGGCCTTCTTGCGACGGCCGTGTTCTTATATCTGCGAGCCGACTGGATACACACACTCACACACACAAATACACACACACACTCACACACGCACACACACATACACTCTTCACCTCTCGACTCCTACCCATTAGTCGCCTCTTACGACAGGCAGGGCCTTCTTGCCACGGCCGTGTTCTTATATCTGCGAGCCGACTGGACACACACACACTCACACACACAAATACACACACACACTCACACACGCACACACCCGCACACTCACACACACATACACTCTTCACCTCTCGACTCCTACCCATTAGTCGCCTCTTACGACAGGCAGGGCCTTCTTGGCACAGACGTGTCCTTATCACTGCGAGCCGACCGGACACACACACACACTCACACACGCACACACACAAGCACACACGCACACACACACATACACTCTTCACACCTCGACTCCTACCCATTAGTCGCCACTTACGACAGGCAGGGCCTTCTTGCCTCGGCCGTATTCTTATCTCTGCAAGCCGAACGGACACACACACACACTCACACACACACGCACGCACACAAGCACACACACGCACACACGCACACACACACATACACTCTTCACCTCTCGACTCCTACCAATTAGTCGCCACTTACGACAGGCAGGGCTTTCTTGCCTCGGTCGTGCTCTTATATCTGCAAGCCGAACTAACACACACACATACTCACACACGCACACGCACGCACACACGCACACACACACATACAATCTTCACCTCTCGACTCCTACCCATTATTCTCCTCTTACGACAGGCATGGCCTTCTTGCCACCGCTTTTTTCTTATCTCTGCGAGCGAAGGGACACACACACACACACACACACACATACACACACACACTCACACACACACACGCACACACGCTCGCACACACGCACACACACATACACTCACACACACACAAACACGCACACACGCACACACACATACATTCTTCACCTCTCGACTCCTACCTATTAGTCGCCTCTTACGACAGGCAGGGCCTTCTTGCCTTGGCCGTGTTCTTATCTCTGCAAGCCGAACGGACACACACACATACTCACACACGCACACACACGCACACACGCATACACACATACACTCTTCACCTCTCGACTCCTACTTATTAGTCGCCCTTTACAAGAGGCAGGGCCTTCTTGCCTCGGCCGTATTCTTATCTCTGCAAGCCAAACAGACACACACACACATACACACACACACGCACACACACGCACACACGCACACACACACACATACACCCTTCACCTTTCGACTCCTACCCATTAGTCGCCTCTTAACGACAGGCAGTGCCTTCTTGCCACGGTCGTGTTCTCATCTCTGCGAGCCGACCGGACACACACACACACTGACACACACACACATACCTATTACTCGCCTCTCACGACAGGCAGGGCCTTCTTGCCTCGGCCGTGTTCTTATCTCTGCAAGACGAACGGACACACACACATACTCACACACGCACACACGCACACACACATACACTCACACACACACAAACACGCACACACGCACACACACATACATTCTTCACCTCTCGACTCCTACCTATTAGTCGCCTCTTACGATAGGCAGGGCCTTCTTGCCTCGGTCGTGTTCTTATTTCTGCAAGCCGAAATAACACACACACATACTCACACACGCACACACGCACGCACACACGCACACACACACATACACTCTTCACCTCTCGACTCCTACCTATTAGCCGCCTCTTACGATAGGCAGGGCCTTCTTGCCTCGGTCGTGTTCTTATTTCTGCAAGCGAAACTAACACACACACATACTCACACACGCACACACGCACGCACACACGCACACACACATACACTCACACACACAAAAACACGCACACATGCACACACACATACATTCTTCACCTCTCGACTCCTACCTATTAGTCGCCTCTTACGACAGGCAGGGCCTTCTTGCCTTGGCCGTGTTCTTATCTCTGCAAGCCGAACGGACACACACACATACTCACACACGCACACACACACGCACACACGCACACACACATACACTCTTCACCTCTCGACTCCTACTTATTAGTCGCCCATTACAAGAGGCAGGGCCTTCTTGCCTCGGCCGTAATCTTTTCTCTGCAAGCCAAACAGACACACACATACACACACTTACACATGCACACACACGCACACGCACACGCACACACTCTCCACCTCTCGACTCCTATCCATTAGTCGCCTCTTAAGACAGGCAGGGCCTTCTTGCCACGGACGTATACCTATCTCTGCGAGCCGAACGGACACACACACACACTTGCACACATACACACACACATGCACGCTTCACCTCTAGACTTCCTTCCCATTAGTCGCTCCTTACAGCAAGCGTGGCCTTCCTGCCACGGACGTATTCTTATCTCTGCGAGCCGAAGGGATACACACACACATACATACACACATACACACACATACTCACACACGCACGCACACACGCACACACACATACACTCACACACACACAAACACGCACACACGCACACACACATACATTCTTCACCTCTCGACTCCTACCTATTAGTCGCCTCTTACGAATAGGCAGGGCATTGCCTCGGTCGTGCTCTTATCTCTGCAAGCCGAACGGACACACACACACACACATACACACTCTCACACGCACACACACGCACATACGCACACACATATACACTCTTCACCACTCGACTCCTACCCATTAGTCGCCTCTTACGACAGGCAGGGCCTTCTTGCCACGGATGTGTTCTTATCTCTGCGGGCCGACTGGACACACACACTCACACACACAAATACACACACACACTCACACACGCACACACACGCACACACGCACACTCACACACACATACACTCTTCACCTCTCGACTCCTACCCATTAGTCGCCTCTTACGACAGGCAGGGCCTTCTTGCCACGGCCGTGTTCTTATCTCTGCTAGCCGACTGGACACACACACACTCACACACACAAATACACACACACACTCACACACGCACACACCCGCACACTCACACACACACATACACTCTTCACCTCTCGACTCCTACCCATTAGCCGCCTCTTACGACAGGCAGGGCCTTCTTACCACGGCCGTGTTCTTATCTCTGCGAGCCGACCGGACACACACACACTCACACACGCACACACACAAACACACGCACTTACACACATACACTCTTTACCTCTCGACTCCTACGCATTAGTCGCCGCTTACGAGAGGCAGGGCCTTCTTGCCTCGGCCGTATTCTTATCTCTGCAAGCCGAACGGACACACACACACTCACACACACACGCACGCACACACGCACACACACCCACACACGCACACACACACATACACTCTTCACCTCTCGACTCCTACCAATTAGTCGCCACTTACGACAGGCAGGGCCTTCTTGCCTCGGCCGTATTCTTATCTTTGCAAGCCGAACGGACACACACACACTCACACACACACGCACGCTCACACGCACACACACGCACACACGCACACACACACATACACTCTTTACCTCTCGACTCCTACCTATTAGTCGCCTCTTACGATAGGCAGGGCCTTCTTGCCTTGGCCGTATTCTTATCTCTGCAAGCCGACCGGACACACACACACTCACACACGCACACACACAAACACACGCACTTACACACATACACTCTTTACCTCTCGACTCCTACGCATTAGTCGCCGCTTACGAGAGGCAGGGCCTTCTTGCCTCGGCCGTATTCTTATCTCTGCAAGCCGAACGGACACACACACACTCACACACACATGCACGCTCACACGCACACACACGCACACACGCACTTACACACATACACTCTTTACCTCTCGACTCCTACGCATTAGTCGCCGCTTACGAGAGGCAGGGCCTTCTTGCCTCGGCCGTATTCTTATCTCTGCAAGCCGAACGGACACACACACACTCACACACACGCACGCATACACGCACACACACCCACACACGCACACACACACATACACTCTTCACCTCTCGACTCCTACCAATTAGTCGCCGCTTACGAGAGGCAGGGCTTTCTTGCCTCGGCCGTATTCTTATCTCTGCAAGCCAAACAGACACACACACATACACACACACACGCACACACACGCACACACGCACACACACACATACACTCTTCACCTCTCGACTCCTACCCATTATTCTCCTCTTACGACAGGCAGGGACTTCTTGCCACGGCCGTGTTCTTATCTCTGCAAGCCAAACAGACACACACACACACGCACACACACACACGCACACGCACACGCACACGCACACACTCTCCACCTCTCGACTCCTATCCATTAGTCGCCTCTTACGACAGGCATGGCCCTCTTGCCACCGCTTTTTTCTTATCTCTGCGAGCGAAGGGACACACACACACACACATACACACACACACTCACACACACACACGCACACACGCACTCACACACGCACACACACATACACTCACACACACAAACACGCACACACGCACACACACATACATTCTTCACCTCTCTAATCCTACCTATTAGTCTACTCTCACGACAGGCAGGGCCTTCTTGCCTCGGCCGTGTTCTTATTTCTGCAAGACGAACGGACACACACACACATACTCACACACGCACACACGCACGCACACACGCACACACACATACACTCACACACACACAAACACGTACACACGCACACACACATACACTCTCCACCTCTCGAATCCTATCCATTAGTCGCCTCTTACGACAGGCAGGGCCTTCTTGCCTTGGCCGTGTTCTTATCTCTGCGAGCCGACTGGACACACACACACTCACACACACAAATACACACACACACTCACACACACAAATACACACACACACACTCACACACGCACACACCCGCACACTCACACACACATACACTCTTCACCTCTCGACTCCTACCCATTAGTCGCCTCTTACGACAGGCAGGGCCTTCTTGCCACGGCCGTGTTCTTATCTCTGCGAGCCGACCGGACACACACACACTCACACACGCACACACACAAACACACGCACTTACACACATACACTCTTCACCACTCGACTCCTACGCATTAGTCGCCGCTTACGACAGGCAGGGCCTTCTTGGCACGGACGTGTCCTTATCACTGCGAGCCGACCGGACACACACACTCACACACGCACACATACACGCACACACGCACACACACACATACACTCTTCACCTCTCGACTCCTACCCATTAGTCGCCACTTACGACAGGCAGGGCCTTCTTGCCTCGGCCGTATTCTTATCTCTGCAAGCCGAACGGACACACACACACTCACACACACACGCACGCTCACACGCACACACACGCGCACACGCACACACACACATACACACTTCACCTCTCGACTCCTACCCATAAGTCGCCTCTTAACGACAGGCAGTGCCTTCTTGCCACGGCCGTGTTCTCATCTCTGCGAGCCGACCGGACACACACACACACTGACACACACACATACACATACACACTCACACACGCACGCACACACGCACACACACATACACTCTTCACCTCTCGACTCCTACCCATTATTCTCCTCTTACGACAGGCATGGCCTTCTTGCCACCGCTTTTTTCTTATCTCTGCGAGCGAAGGGACACACACACACACACACACATACACACACACACTCACACACACACGCACACACGCTCGCACACACGCACACACACATACACTCACACACACACAAACACGCACACACGCACACACACATACATTCTTCACCTCTCGACTCCTACCTATTAGTCGCCTCTTACGACAGGCAGGGCCTTCTTGCCTTGGCCGTGTTCTTATCTCTGCAAGCCGAACGGACACACACACATACTCACACACGCACACACACGCACACACGCATACACACATACACTCTTCACCTCTCGACTCCTACCCATTATTCTCCTCTTACGACAGGCATGGCCTTCTTGCCACCGCTTTTTTCTTATCTCTGCGAGCGCAGGGACACACACACACACACACATACACACACACACTCACACACACACACGCACACACGCTCGCACACACGCACACACACATACACTCACACACACACAAACACGCACACACGCACACACACATACATTCTTCACCTTTCGACTCCTACCCATTATTCTCCTCTTACGACAGGCATGGCCTTCTTGCCACCGCTTTTTTCTTATCTCTGCGAGTGAAGGGACACACACACACACACACACACACACATACACACACACACTCACACACACACACGCACACACGCTCGCACACACGCACACACACATACACTCACACACACACAAACACGCACACACGCACACACACATACATTCTTCACCTTTCGACTCCTACCCATTAGTCGCCTCTTAACGACAGGCAGTGCCTTCTTGCCACGGCCGTGTTCTCATCTCTGCGAGCCGACCGGACACACACACACACTGACACACACACACATACCTATTACTCGCCTCTCACGACAGGCAGGGCCTTCTTGCCTCGGCCGTGTTCTTATCTCTGCAAGCCGAACGGACACACACACACATACACACACACTCTCACACGCACACACACGCACATACGCACACACATATACACTCTTCACCACTCGACTCCTACCCATTCGTCGCCTCTTACGACAGGCAGGGCCTTCTTGCGACGGCCGTGTTCTTATCTCTGCGAGCCGACTGGACACACACACTCACACACACAAATACACACACACACTCACACACGCACACACACGCACACACGCACACTCACACACACATACACTCTTCACCTCTCGACTCCTACCCATTAGTAGCCTCTTACGACAGGCAGGGCCTTCTTGCCACGGCCGTGTTCTTATCTCTGCGAGCCGACTGGACACACACACACTCACACACACAAATACACACACACACACTCACAAACGCACACACCCGCACACTCACACACACATACACTCTTCACCTCTCGACTCCTACCCATTAGTCGCCTCTTACGACAGGCAGGGCCTTCTTGGCACAGACGTGTCCTTATCACTGCGAGCCGACCGGACACACACACACTCACACACGCACACACACACGCACACACACACATACACTCTTCACATCTCGACTCCTACCCATTAGTCGCCACTTACGACAGGCAGGGCCTTCTTGCCTCGGCCGTATTCTTATCTCTGCAAGCCGAACGGACACACACACACACTCACACACACACGCACGCACACACGCACACACACGCACACACGCACACACAAAAATACACTCTTCACCTCTCGACTGCTACCTATTAGTCGCCTCTTACGATAGGCAGGGCTTTCTTGCCTCGGTCGTGCTCTTATCTCTGCAAGCCGAACTAACACACACACATACTCACACACGCACACACACGCACACACGCATACACACATACACTCTTCACCTCTCGACTCCTACCCATTAGTCGCCTCTTAACGACAGGCAGTGCCTTCTTGCCACGGCCGTGTTCTCATCTCTGCGAGCCGACCGGACACACACACTCACACACACAAATACACACACACACTCACACACGCACACACCCGCACACTCACACACACATACACTCTTCACCTCTCGACTCCTACCCATTAGTCGCCTCTAACGACAGGCAGGGCCTTCTTGGCACGGAGGTGTCCTTATCACTGCGAGCCGACCGGACACATACACACTCACACACGCACACACACACGCACACACGCACACTCACACATACATACACTCTTCACCTCTCGACTCCTACCAATTAGTCGCCACTTACGACAGGCAGGGCCTTCTTGCCTCGGCCGTATTCTTATCTCTGCAAGCCGAACGGACACACACACACTCACACACACACGCACGCTCACACGCACACACACGCACACACGCACACACACACATACACTCTTCACCTCTCGACTCCTACCTATTATTTGCCTCTTACGATAGGCAGGGCTTTCTTGCCTCGGTCGTGCTCTTATCTCTGCAAGCCGAACTAACACACACACATACTCACACACGCACACACACGCACACACGCATACACACATACACTCTTCACCTCTCGACTCCTACCTATTAGTCGGCTCTTACGATAGGCAGGGCCTTCTTGCCTCGGTCGTGCTCTTATCTCTGCAAGCCGAATGGACACACACACACATACACACACACACTCTCACACGCACACACACGCACATACGCACACACATATACACTCTTCACCACTCGACTCCTACCCATTAGTCGCCTCTTACGACAGGCAGGGCCTTCTTGCCACGGCCGTGTTCTTATCTCTGCGAGTCGACTGGACACACACTCACACACACAAATACACACACACACTCACACACGCACACACACGCACACACACGCACACACGCACACTCACACACAAATACACTCTTCACCTCTCGACTCCTACCCATTAGTCGCCTCTTACTACAGGCAGGGCCTTCTTGCCACGGCCGTGTTCTTATCTCTGCGAGCCGACTGGACACACACACACTCACACACAAATACACACACACACTCACACACGCACACACACGCACACTCACACACACATACACTCTTCACCTCTCGACCCCTACCCATTAGTCGCCTCTTACGACAGGCAGGGCCTTCTTGCCACGGCCGTGTTCTTATCTCTGAGAGCCGACCGGACACACACACACACACACACTCACACACGCACACACACGCTCACACGCACTTACACACATACACTCTTCACCTCTCGACTCCTACGCATTAGTCGCCGCTTACGACAGGCAGGGCCTTCTTGGCACGGACGTGTCCTTATCACTGCGAGCCGACCGGACACACACACTCACACACGCACACACCCACGCACACACGCACACACACACGTACACTCTTCACCTCTCGACTCCTACCAATTAGTCGCCACTTACGACAGGCAGGGCATTCTTGCCTCAGCCGTATTCTTATCTCTGCAAGCCGAACGGACACATACACACTCACACACACAAGCACGCACACACGCACACACATGCACACACACAAGAACACTTTTCACCTCTCGACTCCTACCCATTAGTTGCCTCTAACGACAGGCATGGCCTTTTTGCCTCGGCCGTATTCTAATCTCTGCGAGCCGAATGGACACACACATACATACACACACACACTTACACACGCACAAACACACACACTTACACACGCACACACACACACACATACACTCTTCACCTCTCGACTCCTACCAATAAGTCGCCACTTACGACAGGCAGGGCCTTCTTGCCTCGGCCGTATTCTTATCTGTGCAAGCCGAACGGACACATACACACTCACACACACAAGCACGCACACACGCACACACACGCACACACACACACACAAATACACTCTTCACCTCTCGACTCCTACCCATTAGTCGCCTCTTACGACAGGAAGGGCCTTCTTGCCACGGCCGTGTTCTTATCTCTGCGAGCCGACCGGACACACACACACTCACACACGCACACACACAAACACACGCACTTACACACATACACTCTTCACCACTCGACTCCTACGCATTAGTCGCCGCTTACGACAGGCAGGGCCTTCTTGGCACGGACGTGTCCTTATCACTGCGAGCCGACCGGACACACACACTCACACACGCACACATACACGCACACACGCACACACACACATACACTCTTCACCTCTCGACTCCTACCCATTAGTCGCCACTTACGACAGGCAGGGCCTTCTTGCCTCGGCCGTATTCTTATCTCTGCAAGCCGAACGGACACACACACACTCACACACACACGCACGCTCACACGCACACACACGCGCACACGCACACACACACATACACACTTCACCTCTCGACTCCTACCCATAAGTCGCCTCTTAACGACAGGCAGTGCCTTTTTGCCACGGCCGTGTTCTCATCTCTGCGAGCCGACCGGACACACACACACACTGACACACACACCTACACATACACACTCACACACGCACGCACACACGCACACACACATACACTCTTCACCTCTCGACTCCTACCCATTATTCTCCTCTTACGACAGGCATGGCCTTCTTGCCACCGCTTTTTTCTTATCTCTGCGAGCGAAGGGACACACACACACACACACACATACACACACACACTCACACACACACACGCACACACGCTCGCACACACGCACACACACATACACTCACACACACACAAACACGCACACACGCACACACACATACATTCTTCACCTCTCGACTCCTACCTATTAGTCGCCTCTTACGACAGGCAGGGCCTTCTTGCCTTGGCCGTGTTCTTACCTCTGCAAGCCGAACGGACACACACACATACTCACACACGCACACACACGCACACACGCATACACACATACACTCTTCACCTCTCGACTCCTACTTATTAGTCGCCCTTTACAAGAGACAGGGCCTTCTTGCCTCGGCCGTATTCTTATCTCTGCAAGCCAAACAGACACACACACATACACACACACACGCACACACACGCACACACGCACACACACACACACACATACACCCTTCACCTTTCGACTCCTACCCATTAGTCGCCTCTTAACGACAGGCAGTGCCTTCTTGCCACGGCCGTGTTCTCATCTCTGCGAGCCGACCGGACACACACACACACTGACACACACACACATACCTATTACTCGCCTCTCACGACAGGCAGGGCCTTCTTGCCTCGGCCGTGTTCTTATCTCTGCAAGACGAACGGACACACACACATACTCACACACGCACACACGCACACACAAATACACTCACACACACACAAACACGCACACACGCACACACACATACATTCTTCACCTCTCGACTCCTACCAATTAGTCGCCTCTTACGATAGGCAGGGCCTTCTTGCCTCGGTCGTGTTCTTATTTCTGCAAGCCGAACTAACACACACACATACTCACACACGTACACACGCACGCACACACGCACACACACACATACACTCTTCACCTCTCGACTCCTACCTATTAGCCGCCTCTTACGATAGGCAGGGCCTTCTTGCCTCGGTCGTGTTCTTATTTCTGCAAGCCGAACTAACACACACACATACTCACACACGCACACACGCACACACACATACATTCTTCACCTCTCGACTCCTACCAATTAGTCGCCACTTACGACAGGCAGGGCATTCTTGCCTCAGCCGTATTCTTATCTCTGCAAGCCGAACGGACACATACACACTCACACACACAAGCACGCACACACGCACACACATGCACACACACAAGAACACTTTTCACCTCTCGACTCCTACCCATTAGTTGCCTCTAACGACAGGCATGGCCTTTTTGCCTCGGCCGTATTCTAATCTCTGCGAGCCGAATGGACACACACATACATACACACACACACTTACACACGCACAAACACACACACTTACACACGCACACACACACACACATACACTCTTCACCTCTCGACTCCTACCAATAAGTCGCCACTTACGACAGGCAGGGCCTTCTTGCCTCGGCCGTATTCTTATCTGTGCAAGCCGAACGGACACATACACACTCACACACACAAGCACGCACACACGCACACACACGCACACACACACACACAAATACACTCTTCACCTCTCGACTCCTACCCATTAGTCGCCTCTTACGACAGGAAGGGCCTTCTTGCCACGGCCGTGTTCTTATCTCTGCGAGCCGACCGGACACACACACACTCACACACGCACACACACAAACACACGCACTTACACACATACACTCTTCACCACTCGACTCCTACGCATTAGTCGCCGCTTACGACAGGCAGGGCCTTCTTGGCACGGACGTGTCCTTATCACTGCGAGCCGACCGGACACACACACTCACACACGCACACATACACGCACACACGCACACACACACATACACTCTTCACCTCTCGACTCCTACCCATTAGTCGCCACTTACGACAGGCAGGGCCTTCTTGCCTCGGCCGTATTCTTATCTCTGCAAGCCGAACGGACACACACACACTCACACACACACGCACGCTCACACGCACACACACGCGCACACGCACACACACACATACACACTTCACCTCTCGACTCCTACCCATAAGTCGCCTCTTAACGACAGGCAGTGCCTTTTTGCCACGGCCGTGTTCTCATCTCTGCGAGCCGACCGGACACACACACACACTGACACACACACCTACACATACACACTCACACACGCACGCACACACGCACACACACATACACTCTTCACCTCTCGACTCCTACCCATTATTCTCCTCTTACGACAGGCATGGCCTTCTTGCCACCGCTTTTTTCTTATCTCTGCGAGCGAAGGGACACACACACACACACACACATACACACACACACTCACACACACACACGCACACACGCTCGCACACACGCACACACACATACACTCACACACACACAAACACGCACACACGCACACACACATACATTCTTCACCTCTCGACTCCTACCTATTAGTCGCCTCTTACGACAGGCAGGGCCTTCTTGCCTTGGCCGTGTTCTTACCTCTGCAAGCCGAACGGACACACACACATACTCACACACGCACACACACGCACACACGCATACACACATACACTCTTCACCTCTCGACTCCTACTTATTAGTCGCCCTTTACAAGAGACAGGGCCTTCTTGCCTCGGCCGTATTCTTATCTCTGCAAGCCAAACAGACACACACACATACACACACACACGCACACACACGCACACACGCACACACACACACACACATACACCCTTCACCTTTCGACTCCTACCCATTAGTCGCCTCTTAACGACAGGCAGTGCCTTCTTGCCACGGCCGTGTTCTCATCTCTGCGAGCCGACCGGACACACACACACACTGACACACACACACATACCTATTACTCGCCTCTCACGACAGGCAGGGCCTTCTTGCCTCGGCCGTGTTCTTATCTCTGCAAGACGAACGGACACACACACATACTCACACACGCACACACAAATACACTCACACACACACAAACACGCACACACGCACACACACATACATTCTTCACCTCTCGACTCCTACCAATTAGTCGCCTCTTACGATAGGCAGGGCCTTCTTGCCTCGGTCGTGTTCTTATTTCTGCAAGCCGAACTAACACACACACATACTCACACACGTACACACGCACGCACACACGCACACACACACATACACTCTTCACCTCTCGACTCCTACCTATTAGCCGCCTCTTACGATAGGCAGGGCCTTCTTGCCTCGGTCGTGTTCTTATTTCTGCAAGCCGAACTAACACACACACATACTCACACACGCACACACGCACGCACACACGCACACACACATACACTCACACACACAAAAACACGCACACATGCACACACACATACATTCTTCACCTCTCGACTCCTACCTATTAGTCGCCTCTTACGACAGGTAGGGCCTTCTTGCCTTGGCCGTGTTCTTATCTCTGCAAGCCGAACGGACACACACACATACTCACACACGCACACACACACGCACACACGCACACACACATACACTCTTCACCTCTCGACTCCTACTTATTAGTCGCCCATTACAAGAGGCAGGGCCTTCTTGCCTCGGCCGTAATCTTTTCTCTGCAAGCCAAACAGACACACACACATACACACACTTACACATGCACACACACGCACACGCACACGCACACACTCTCCACCTCTCGACTCCTATCCATTAGTCGCCTCTTAAGACAGGCAGGGCCTTCTTGCCACGGACGTATACCTATCTCTGCGAGCCGAACGGACACACACACACACTTGCACACATACACACACACACATGCACGCTTCACCTCTAGACTCCTACCCATTAGTCGCTCCTTACAGCAAGCATGGCCTTCCTGCCACGGACGTATTCTTATCTCTGCGAGCCGAAGGGATACACACACACATACATACACACATACACACACATACTCACACACGCACGCACACACGCACACACACATACACTCACACACACACAAACACGCACACACGCACACACACATACATTCTTCACCTCTCAACTCCTACCTATTAGTCGCCTCTTACGAATAGGCAGGGCATTGCCTCGGTCGTGCTCTTATCTCTGCAAGCCGAAAGGACACACACACACACACATACACACTCTCACACGCACACACACGCACATACGCACACACATATACACTCTTCACCACTTGACTCCTACCCATTAGTCGCCTCTTACGACAGGCAGGGCCTTCTTGCCACGGATGTGTTCTTATCTCTGCGGGCCGACTGGACACACACACTCACACACACAAATACACACACACACTCACACACGCACACACACGCACACACGCACAGTCACACACACATACACTCTTCACCTCTCGACTCCTACCCATTAGTCGCCTCTTACGACAGGCAGGGCCTTCTTGCCACGGCCGTGTTCTTATCTCTGCGAGCCGACTGGACACACACACACTCACACACACAAATACACACACACACTCACACACGCACACACCCGCACACTCACACACACATACACTCTTCACCTCTCGACTCCTACCCATTAGCCGCCTCTTACGACAGGCAGGGCCTTCTTACCACGGCCGTGTTCTTATCTCTGCGAGCCGACCGGACACACACACACTCACACACGCACACACACAAACACACGCACTTACACACATACACTCTTTACCTCTCGACTCCTACGCATTAGTCGCCGCTTACGAGAGGCAGGGCCTTCTTGCCTCGGCCGTATTCTTATCTCTGCAAGCCGAACGGACACACACACACTCACACACACACACGCACGCTCACACGCACACACACGCACACACGCACACACACATACACTCTTTACCTCTCGACTCCTACCTATTAGTCGCCTCTTACGATAGGCAGGGCCTTCTTGCCTTGGCCGTATTCTTATCTCTGCAAGCCGACCGGACACACACACACTCACACACGCACACACACAAACACACGCACTTACACACATACACTCTTTACCTCTCGACTCCTACGCATTAGTCGCCGCTTACGAGAGGCAGGGCCTTCTTGCCTCGGCCGTATTCTTATCTCTGCAAGCCGAACGGACACACACACACTCACACACACATGCACGCTCACACGCACACACACGCACACACGCACTTACACACATACACTCTTTACCTCTCGACTCCTACGCATTAGTCGCCGCTTACGAGAGGCAGGGCCTTCTTGCCTCGGCCGTATTCTTATCTCTGCAAGCCGAACGGACACACACACACTCACACACATGCACGCACACACGCACACACACCCACACACGCACACACACACATACACTCTTCACCTCTCGACTCCTACCAATTAGTCGCCGCTTACGAGAGGCAGGGCCTTCTTGCCTCCGTATTCTTATCTCTGCAAGCCAAACAGACACACACACATACACACACACGCACACACACGCACACACGCACACACACACATACACTCTTCACCTCTCGACTCCTACCCATTATTCTCCTCTTATGACAGGCAGGGACTTCTTGCCACGGCCGTGTTCTTATCTCTGCAAGCCAAACAGACACACACACACGCACACACACACACGCACACGCACACGCACACGCACACACTCTCCACCTCTCGACTCCTATCCATTAGTCGCCTCTTACGACAGGCATGGCCCTCTTGCCACCGCTTTTTTCTTATCTCTGCGAGCGAAGGGACACACACACACACACACATACACACACACACTCACACACACACACGCACACACGCACTCACACACGCACACACACATACACTCACACACACAAACACGCACACACGCACACAGACATACATTCTTCACCTCTCTAATCCTACCTATTAGTCTACTCTCACGACAGGCAGGGCCTTCTTGCCTCGGCCGTGTTCTTATTTCTGCAAGACGAACGGACACACACACACATACTCACACACGCACACACGCACGCACACACGCACACACACATACACTCACACACACACAAACACGTACACACGCACACACACATACACTCTCCACCTCTCGACTCCTATCCATTAGTCGCCTCTTACGACAGGCAGGGCCTTCTTGCGACGGCCGTGTTCTTATCTCTGCGAGCCGACTGGACACACACACTCACACACACAAATACACACACACACTCACACACGCACACACACGCACACACGCACACTCACACAACATACACTCTTCACCTCTCGACTCCTACCCACTAGTCGCCTCTTACGACAGGCAGGGCCTTCTTGGCACGGACGTTTGTTTATCACTGCGAGCCGGCCGGACACACACACACTCTCACACACGCACACACACACGCACACACGCACACACACACATACACTCTTCACCTCTCGACTCCTACCCATTAGTCGCCTCTTACGATAGGCAGGGCCTTCTTGCCTCGGTCGTGCTCTTATCTCTGCAAGCCGAACGGACACACACACACTTACACACACACTCTCACACGCACACACACGCACATACGCACACGCATATACACTCTTCACCACTCGACTCCTACCCATTCGTCGCCTCTTACGACAGGCAGGGCCTTCTTGCGACGGCCGTGTTCTTATATCTGCGAGCCGACTGGATACACACACTCACACACACAAATACACACACACACTCACACACGCACACACACATACACTCTTCACCTCTCGACTCCTACCCATTAGTCGCCTCTTACGACAGGCAGGGCCTTCTTGCCACGGCCGTGTTCTTATATCTGCGAGCCGACTGGACACACACACACTCACACACACAAATACACACACACACTCACACACGCACACACCCGCACACTCACACACACATACACTCTTCACCTCTCGACTCCTACCCATTAGTCGCCTCTTACGACAGGCAGGGCCTTCTTGGCACAGACGTGTCCTTATCACTGCGAGCCGACCGGACACACACACACACTCACACACGCACACACACAAGCACACACGCACACACACACATACACTCTTCACACCTCGACTCCTACCCATTAGTCGCCACTTACGACAGGCAGGGCCTTCTTGCCTCGGCCGTATTCTTATCTCTGCAAGCCGAACGGACACACACACACACTCACACACACACGCACGCACACAAGCACACACACGCACACACGCACACACACACATACACTCTTCACCTCTCGACTCCTACCAATTAGTCGCCACTTACGACAGGCAGGGCTTTCTTGCCTCGGTCGTGCTCTTATATCTGCAAGCCGAACTAACACACACACATACTCACACACGCACACGCACGCACACACGCACACACACATACAATCTTCACCTCTCGACTCCTACCCATTATTCTCCTCTTACGACAGGCATGGCCTTCTTGCCACCGCTTTTTTCTTATCTCTGCGAGCGAAGGGACACACACACACACACACACACACATACACACACACACTCACACACACACACGCACACACGCTCGCACACACGCACACACACATACACTCACACACACACAAACACGCACACACGCACACACACATACATTCTTCACCTCTCGACTCCTACCTATTAGTCGCCTCTTACGACAGGCAGGGCCTTCTTGCCTTGGCCGTGTTCTTATCTCTGCAAGCCGAACGGACACACACACATACTCACACACGCACACACACGCACACACGCATACACACATACACTCTTCACCTCTCGACTCCTACTTATTAGTCGCCCTTTACAAGAGGCAGGGCCTTCTTGCCTCGGCCGTATTCTTATCTCTGCAAGCCAAACAGACACACACACACATACACACACACACGCACACACACGCACACACGCACACACACACACATACACCCTTCACCTTTCGACTCCTACCCATTAGTCGCCTCTTAACGACAGGCAGTGCCTTCTTGCCACGGTCGTGTTCTCATCTCTGCGAGCCGACCGGACACACACACACACTGACACACACACACATACCTATTACTCGCCTCTCACGACAGGCAGGGCCTTCTTGCCTCGGCCGTGTTCTTATCTCTGCAAGACGAACGGACACACACACATACTCACACACGCACACACGCACACACACATACACTCACACACACACAAACACGCACACACGCACACACACATACATTCTTCACCTCTCGACTCCTACCTATTAGTCGCCTCTTACGATAGGCAGGGCCTTCTTGCCTCGGTCGTGTTCTTATTTCTGCAAGCCGAAATAACACACACACATACTCACACACGCACACACGCACGCACACACGCACACACACACATACACTCTTCACCTCTCGACTCCTACCTATTAGCCGCCTCTTACGATAGGCAGGGCCTTCTTGCCTCGGTCGTGTTCTTATTTCTGCAAGCGAAACTAACACACACACATACTCACACACGCACACACGCACGCACACACGCACACACACATACACTCACACACACAAAAACACGCACACATGCACACACACATACATTCTTCACCTCTCGACTCCTACCTATTAGTCGCCTCTTACGACAGGCAGGGCCTTCTTGCCTTGGCCGTGTTCTTATCTCTGCAAGCCGAACGGACACACACACATACTCACACACGCACACACACACGCACACACGCACACACACATACACTCTTCACCTCTCGACTCCTACTTATTAGTCGCCCATTACAAGAGGCAGGGCCTTCTTGCCTCGGCCGTAATCTTTTCTCTGCAAGCCAAACAGACACACACATACACACACTTACACATGCACACACACGCACACGCACACGCACACACTCTCCACCTCTCGACTCCTATCCATTAGTCGCCTCTTAAGACAGGCAGGGCCTTCTTGCCACGGACGTATACCTATCTCTGCGAGCCGAACGGACACACACACACACTTGCACACATACACACACACATGCACGCTTCACCTCTAGACTTCCTTCCCATTAGTCGCTCCTTACAGCAAGCGTGGCCTTCCTGCCACGGACGTATTCTTATCTCTGCGAGCCGAAGGGATACACACACACATACATACACACATACACACACATACTCACACACGCACGCACACACGCACACACACATACACTCACACACACACAAACACGCACACACGCACACACACATACATTCTTCACCTCTCGACTCCTACCTATTAGTCGCCTCTTACGAATAGGCAGGGCATTGCCTCGGTCGTGCTCTTATCTCTGCAAGCCGAACGGACACACACACACACACATACACACTCTCACACGCACACACACGCACATACGCACACACATATACACTCTTCACCACTCGACTCCTACCCATTAGTCGCCTCTTACGACAGGCAGGGCCTTCTTGCCACGGATGTGTTCTTATCTCTGCGGGCCGACTGGACACACACACTCACACACACAAATACACACACACACTCACACACGCACACACACGCACACACGCACACTCACACACACATACACTCTTCACCTCTCGACTCCTACCCATTAGTCGCCTCTTACGACAGGCAGGGCCTTCTTGCCACGGCCGTGTTCTTATCTCTGCTAGCCGACTGGACACACACACACTCACACACACAAATACACACACACACTCACACACGCACACACCCGCACACTCACACACACACATACACTCTTCACCTCTCGACTCCTACCCATTAGCCGCCTCTTACGACAGGCAGGGCCTTCTTACCACGGCCGTGTTCTTATCTCTGCGAGCCGACCGGACACACACACACTCACACACGCACACACACAAACACACGCACTTACACACATACACTCTTTACCTCTCGACTCCTACGCATTAGTCGCCGCTTACGAGAGGCAGGGCCTTCTTGCCTCGGCCGTATTCTTATCTCTGCAAGCCGAACGGACACACACACACTCACACACACACGCACGCACACACGCACACACACCCACACACGCACACACACACATACACTCTTCACCTCTCGACTCCTACCAATTAGTCGCCACTTACGACAGGCAGGGCCTTCTTGCCTCGGCCGTATTCTTATCTTTGCAAGCCGAACGGACACACACACACTCACACACACACGCACGCTCACACGCACACACACGCACACACGCACACACACACATACACTCTTTACCTCTCGACTCCTACCTATTAGTCGCCTCTTACGATAGGCAGGGCCTTCTTGCCTTGGCCGTATTCTTATCTCTGCAAGCCGACCGGACACACACACACTCACACACGCACACACACAAACACACGCACTTACACACATACACTCTTTACCTCTCGACTCCTACGCATTAGTCGCCGCTTACGAGAGGCAGGGCCTTCTTGCCTCGGCCGTATTCTTATCTCTGCAAGCCGAACGGACACACACACACTCACACACACATGCACGCTCACACGCACACACACGCACACACGCACTTACACACATACACTCTTTACCTCTCGACTCCTACGCATTAGTCGCCGCTTACGAGAGGCAGGGCCTTCTTGCCTCGGCCGTATTCTTATCTCTGCAAGCCGAACGGACACACACACACTCACACACACGCACGCATACACGCACACACACCCACACACGCACACACACACATACACTCTTCACCTCTCGACTCCTACCAATTAGTCGCCGCTTACGAGAGGCAGGGCTTTCTTGCCTCGGCCGTATTCTTATCTCTGCAAGCCAAACAGACACACACACATACACACACACGCACACACACGCACACACGCACACACACACATACACTCTTCACCTCTCGACTCCTACCCATTATTCTCCTCTTACGACAGGCAGGGACTTCTTGCCACGGCCGTGTTCTTATCTCTGCAAGCCAAACAGACACACACACACACGCACACACACACACGCACACGCACACGCACACGCACACACTCTCCACCTCTCGACTCCTATCCATTAGTCGCCTCTTACGACAGGCATGGCCCTCTTGCCACCGCTTTTTTCTTATCTCTGCGAGCGAAGGGACACACACACACACACATACACACACACACTCACACACACACACGCACACACGCACTCACACACGCACACACACATACACTCACACACACAAACACGCACACACGCACACACACATACATTCTTCACCTCTCTAATCCTACCTATTAGTCTACTCTCACGACAGGCAGGGCCTTCTTGCCTCGGCCGTGTTCTTATTTCTGCAAGACGAACGGACACACACACACATACTCACACACGCACACACGCACGCACACACGCACACACACATACACTCACACACACACAAACACGTACACACGCACACACACATACACTCTCCACCTCTCGAATCCTATCCATTAGTCGCCTCTTACGACAGGCAGGGCCTTCTTGCCTTGGCCGTGTTCTTATCTCTGCAAGCCGAACGGACACACACACATACTCACACACGCACACGCACACGCACACACGCACACACACACATACACTCTTCACCTCTCGATTCCTACCTATTAGCCGCCTCTTACGATAGGCAGGGCCTTCTTGCCTCGGTCGTGTTCTCATTTCTGCAAGCCGAACTAACACACACACATACTCACACACGCACACACGCACGCACACACGCACACACACATACACTCACACACACAAACACGCACACACGCACATGCACACACTCTCCACCTCTCGACTCCTATCCATTAGTCGCCTCTTAAGACAGGCAGGGCCTTCTTGCCACGGACGTATACCTATCTCTGCGAGCCGAACGGACACACACACACACTTGCACACATACACACACACACACACACATACACGCTTCACCTCTCGACTCCTACCCATAGGTCGCTCCTTACAGCAAGCATGGCCTTCCTGCCACGGACGTATTCTTATCTCTGCGAGCCGAAGGGCTACACACACACATACACACACACATACACACACACATACTCACACACGCACGCACACACGCACACACACATACACTCACACACACAAACACGCACACACGCACACACACATACATTCTTCACCTCTCGACTCCTACTCCTACAGGCAGGGCCTTCTTGCCACGGCCGTGTTCTTATCTCTGCGAGCCGACTGGACACACACACACTCACACACACAAATACACACACACACTCACACACGCACACACCCGCACACTCACACACACATACACTCTTCACCTCTCGACTCCTACCCATTAGTCGCCTCTTACGACAGGCAGGGCCTTCTTGGCACGGACGTGTCCTTATCACTGCGAGCCGACCGGACACACACACACTCACACACGCACACCACACGCACACACGCACACACACACATACACTCTTCACCTCTCGACTCCTACCCATTAGTCGCTCCTTACAGCAAGCATGGCCTTCCTGCCACGGACGTATTCTTATCTCGGCGAGCCGAAGGGCTACACACACACATACACACACATACACACATACTCACACACGAACACGCACACACGCACACACACATACATTCTTCACCTCTCGACTCCTACCTATTAGTCGCCTCTTACGATAGGCAGGGCCTTCTTGCCTCGGTCGTGCTCTTATCTCTGCAAGCCGAACGGACACACACACATACACACACACTCTCACATGCACACACACGCACATACGCACACACATATACACTCTTCACCACTCGACTCCTACCCATTCGTCGCCTCTTACGACAGGCAGGGCCTTCTTGCGACGGCCGTGTTCTTATCTCTGCGAGCCGACTGGACACACACACTCACACACACAAATACACACACACACTCACACACGCACACACACGCACACACGCACACGTCACGCATACGACAGGCAGGGTCTTCTTGCCTCGGCCGTATTCTTATCTCTGCAAGCCGAACGGACACACACACACACCCAGACACACACGCACGCACACACGCACACACACGCACACACGCACACACACACATACATACACTCTTCACCTCTCGACTCCTACCAATTAGACGCCACTTACGACAGGCAGGGCCTTCTTGCCTCGGCCGTATTCTTATCTCTGCAAGCCGAACGGACACACACACACTCACACACACACGCACGCTCACACGCACACACACGCACACACGCACACACACACATACACTCTTCACCTCTCGACTCCTACCTATTATTTGCCTCTTACGATAGGCAGGGCTTTCTTGCCTCGGTCGTGCTCTTATCTCTGCAAGCCGAACTAACACACACACATACTCACACACGCACACACACGCACACACGCATACACACATACACTCTTCACCTCTCGCCTCCTACTTATTAGTCGCCCCTTACAAGAGGCAGGGCCTTCTTGCCTCGGCCGTATTCTTATCTCTGCAAGCCAAACAGACACACACACACATACACACACACGCACACACACGCACACACGCACACACACATACATTCTTCACCTCTCGACTCCTACCCATTAGTCGCTTCTTACGACAGGCAGGGCCTTCTTGCCACGGCCGTGTTCTTATCTCTGCGAGCCGACTGGACACACACACACTCACACACACAAATACACACACACACTCACACACGCACACACCCGCACACTCACACACACATACACTCTTCACCTCTCGACTCCTACCCATTAGTCGCCTCTTACGACAGGCAGGGCCTTCTTGGCACAGACGTGTCCTTATCACTGCGAGCCGACCGGACACACACACACACTCACACACGCACACACACACGCACACACGCACACACACACATACACTCTTCACATCTCGACTCCTACCCATTAGTCGCCACTTACGACAGGCAGGGCCTTCTTGCCTCGGATGTATTCTTATCTCTGCAAGCCGTACGGACACACACACACACACTCACACACACACGCACGCACACACGCACACACACGCACACACGCACACACACACATACACTCTTCACCTCTCGACTCCTACCAATTAGTTGCCACTTACGACAGTCAGGGCCTTCTTGCCTCGTCCGTATTCTTATCTCTGCAAGCCGAACGGACACACACACACTCACACACACACGCACGCTCACACGCACACACACACACATACACTCTTCACCTCTCGACTCCTACCAATTAGTTGCCACTTACGACAGTCAGGGCCTTCTTGCCTCGTCCGTATTCTTATCTCTGCAAGCCGAACGGACACACACACACTCACACACACACGCACGCTCACACGCACACACACACATACACTCTTCACCTCTCGACTGCTACCTATTAGTCGCCTCTTACGATAGGCAGGGCTTTCTTGCCTCGGTCGTGCTCTTATCTCTGCAAGCCGAACTAACACACACACATACTCACACACGCACATACACGCACACACGTATACACACTTACACTCTTCACCTCTCGACTCCTACTTATTAGTCGCCCCTTACAAGAGGCAGGGCCTTCTTGCCTCGGCCGTATTCTTATCTCTGCAAGCCGTACGGACACACACGCACACACGCACACACACATACATTCTTCACCTCTCGACTCCTACCCATTAGTCGCTTCTTACGACAGGCAGGGCCTTCTTGCCACGGCCGTGTTCTTATCTCTGCGAGCCGACTGGACACACACACACTCACACACACAAATACACACACACACTCACACACGCACACACCCGCACACTCACACACACATACACTCTTCACCTCTCGACTCCTACCCATTAGTCGCCTCTTACGACAGGCAGGGCCTTCTTGGCACAGACGTGTCCTTATCACTGCGAGCCGACCGGACACACACACACACTCACACACGCACACACACACGCACACACGCACACACACACATACACTCTTCACATCTCGACTCCTACCCATTAGTCGCCACTTACGACAGGCAGGGCCTTCTTGCCACGGCCGTGTTCTTATCTCTGCGAGCCGACTGGACACACACACACTCACACACACAAATACACACACACACTCACACACGCACACACACGCACACTCACACACACATACACTCTTCACCTCTCGACTCCTACCCATTAGTCGCCTCTTACCACAGGCAGGGCCTTCTTGCCACGGCCGTGTTCTTATCTCTGCGAGCCGACTGGATACACACACTCACACACAAAAATACACACACACACACACTCACACACGCACACACACGCACACACGCACACTCACACACAAATACACTCTTCACCTCTCGACTCCTACCCATTAGTCGCCTCTTACGACAGGCAGGGCCTTCTTGCCACGGCCGTGTTCTTATCTCTGCGAGCCGACTGGACACACACACACTCACACACACAAATACACACACACACTCACACACGCACACACACGCACACTCACACACACATACACGCTTCACCTCTCGACTACTACCCATTAGTCGCCTCTTACGACAGGCAGGGCCTTCTTGCCTTGGTCGTGCTCTTATCTCTGCAAGCCGAATGGACACACACACATACACACACACTCTCACACGCACACACACGCACATACGCACACACATAGACACTCTTCACCACTCGACTCCTACCCATTAGTCGCCGCTTACGACAGGCAGGGCCTTCTTGGCACAGACGTGTCCTTATCACTGCGAGCCGACCGGACACACACACTCACACACGCACACACACACGCACACACGCACACACACACATACACTCTTCACCTCTCGACTCCTACCAATTAGTCGCCACTTACGACAGGCAGGGCATTCTTGCCTCGGCTGTATTCTTATCTCTGCAAGCCGAACGGACACATACACACTCACACACACAAGCACGCACACACGCACACACACGCATACACACAAAAACACTTTTCACCTCTCGACTCCTACCCATTAGTTGCCTCTTACGACAGGCATGGCCTTCTTGCCTCGGCCGTATTCTAATCTCTGCGAGCCGAATGGACACACACATACATACACACACACACTTACACACGCACAAACACACACACACACCCACACACGCACACACACACACACATACACTCTTCACCTCTCGACTCCGACCAATTAGTCGCCACTTACGACAGGCAGGGCCTTCTTGCCTCGGCCGTATTTTTATCTCTGCAAGCCGAACGGACACATACACACTCACACACACAAGCACGCACACACGCACACACACGCACACACACAAAAACACTTTTTACCTCTCGACTCCTACCAATTAGTCGCCACTTACGACAGACAGGGCCTTCTTGCCTCGGCTGTATTCTTATCTCTGCAAGCCGAACGGACACATACACACTCACACACACACGCACGCACACACGCACACACACAAATACACTCTTCACCTCTCGACTCCTACCCATTAGTCGCCTCTTACGACAGGCATGGCCTTCTTGCCTCTGCCGTATTCTAATCCCTGCGAGCCGAATGGACACACACAAACATACACACACACACTTACACACGCACAAACACACCCACACCCACACACGCACACACTCACGTACCCTCTTCACCTCTCGACTCCTACCCATTAGTCGCCTCTTACGACAGGCAGGGACTTCTTGCCACGGCCGTGTTCTTATCTCTGCAAGCCGAACGGACACACACACACACGCACACACGCACACACACACATACACTCTTTACCTCTCGACTCCTACCTATTAGTCGCCTCTTACGATAGGCAGGGCCTGCTTGCCTCGGTCGTGTTCTTATTTCTGCAAGCCGAACTAACACACACACATACTCACACACGCACACACACACACGCACACACGCACACACACACATACACTCTTCACCTCTTGACTCCTACTTATTAGTCGCCCATTACAAGAGGCAGGGCCTTCTTGCCTTGGCCGTATTCTTATCTCTGCAAGCCAAACAGACACACACACATACACACACACTTAGACACGCACACACACGCACACGCACACGCACACACTCTCCACCTCTCGACTCCTATCCATTAGTCGCCTCTTAGAACAGGCAGGGCCTTCTTGCCACGGACGTATACCTATCTCTGCAAACCGAACGGACACACACACACACACTTGCACACATACACACACATACACGCTTCACCTCTCGACTCCTACCCATTAGTCGCTCCTTACAGCAAGCATGGCCTTCTTGCCACGGACGTATGCTTATCTCTGCGAGCCGAAGGGATACACACACATATACACACACACATACACACACATACTCACACACACGCACACATGCACACACACACATACACTCTTCACCTCTTGACTCCTACCTATTAGTCGGCTCTTACGATAGGCAGGGCCTTCTTGCCTCGGTCGTGCTCTTATCTCTGCAAGCCGAATGGACATACACACACATACACACACACACTCTCACACGCACACACACGCACATACGCACACACATATACACTCTTCACCACTCGACTCCTACCCATTAGTCGCCTCTTACGACAGGCAGTGCCTTCTTGCCACGGCCGTGTTTTTATCTCTGCGAGCTGACTGGACACACACTCACACACGCACACACACGCACACACGCACACTCACACACAAATACACTCATCACCTCTCGACTCCTACCCATTAGTCGCCTCTTACGACAGGCAGGGCCTTCTTGCCACGGCCGTGTTCTTATCTCTGCGAGCCGACTGGACACACACACACTCACACACACAAATACACACACACACTCACACACGCACACACACGCACACTCACACACACATACACTCTTCACCTCTCGACCCCTACCCATTAGTCGCCTCTTACGACAGGCAGGGCCTTCTTGCCACGGCCGTGTTCTTATCTCTGAGAGCCGACTGGACACACACACACACACTCACACACGCACACACACGCTCACACACACTTACACACATACACTCTTCACCTCTCGACTCCTACGCATTAGTCCCGCTTACGATAGGCAGGGCCTTCTTGGCACGGACGTGTCCTTATCACTGCGAGCCGACCGGACACACACACTCACACACGCACACACCCACGCACACACGCACACACACACATACACTCTTTACCTCTCGACTCCTACCAATTAGTCGCCACTTACGACAGGCAGTGCCTTCTTGCCTCGGCCGTATTCTTATCTCTGCAAGCCGAACGGACACACACACATACTCACACACGCACACACACGCACATACGCACACACACATACACTCTTCACCTCTCGACTCCTACCTATTAGTCGCCTCTTACGATAGGCAGTGCTTTCTTGCCTCGGTCGTGCTCTTATCTCTGCAAGCCGAACTAACACACACACATACTCACACACGCACACACACGCACACACGCATACACACATACACTCTTCACCTCTCGACTCCTACTTATTAGTCGCCCTTTACAAGAGGCAAGGCCTTCTTGCCTCGGCCGTATTCTTATCTCTGCAAGCCAAACGGACACACACACACACATACACTCTTCACCTCTCGACTCCTACCCATTAGTCGCCTCTTAACGACAGGCAGTGCCTTCTTGCCACGGCCGTGTTCTCATCTCTGCGAGGCGACCGGACACACACACACACTGACACACACACATACACACACACACTCACACACGCACGCACACACGCACACAAACACATACACTCTTCACCTCTCGACTCCTACCCATTATTCTCCTCTTACGACAGGCAGGGACTTCTTGCCACGGCCGTGTTCTTATCTCTGCAAGCCAAACGGACACACACACACCCGCACACACACACACACGCACACGCCCACGCACACGCACACGCACACGCACACGCACACACTCTCCATCTCTCGACTCCTATCCATTAGTCGCCTCTTACGACAGGCATGGCCTTCTTGCCACCGCTTTTTTCTTATCTCTGCGAGCGAAGGGACACACACACACACAAACACACACACACTCACACACACACACGCACACACGCACGCATACACGCACACACACATACACTCACACACACACAAACACGCACACACGCACACACACATACATTCTTCACCTCTCTTAACCTACCTATTAGTCGCCTCTCACGACAGGCAGGGCCTTCTTGCCTCGGGTGTGTTCTTATTTCTGCAAGACGAACGGACACACACACATACTCACATACGCACACACGCACGCATACACGCACACACACATACACTCACACACACACACAAACACGTACACACGCACACACACATACATTCTTCACCTCTTGACTCCTACCTATTAGTCGCCTCTTACGACAGGCAGGGCCTTCTTGCCTTGGCCGTGTTCTTATCTCTGCAAGCCAAACGGACACACACACATACTCACACACGCACACACACACGCACACACGCACACACACACATACACTCTTCACCTCTCGACTCTTACCTATTAGTCGCCTCTTACGATAGGCAGGACCTGCTTGCCTCGGTCGTGTTCTTATTTCTGCAAGCCGAACTAACACACACACATACTCACACACGCAAACACACAAGCACACACGCACACACACACATACACTCTTCACCTCTTGACTCCTACTTATTAGTCGCCCATTACAAGAGGCAGGGCCTTCTTGCCTTGGCCGTATTCTTATCTCTGCAAGCCAAACAGACACACACACACACATACACACACACTTACACACGCACACACACGCACACGCACACGCACACACTCTCCACCTCTCGACTCCTATCCATTAGTCGCCTCTTAAGACAGGCAGGGCCTTCTTGCCACGGACGTATACCTATCTCTGCAAACCGAACGGACACACACACACACACTTGCACACATACACACACACACACACACATACACGCTTCACCTCTCGACTCCTACCCATTAGTCGCTCCTTACAGCAAGCATGGCCTTCTTGCCACGGACGTATGCTTATCTCTGAGAGCCGAAGGGATACACACACACATACACACACACATACACACACATACTCACACACACGCACACACGCACACACACACATACACTCTTCACCTCTTGACTCCTACCTATTAGTCGGCTCTTACGATAGGCAGGGCCTTCTTGCCTCGGTCGTGCTCTTATCTCTGCAAGCCGAATAGACACACACACACATACACACACACACTCTCACACGCACACACACGCACATACGCACACACATATACACTCTTCACCACTCGACTCCTACCCTCTAGTCGCCTCTTACGACAGGCAGGGCCTTCTTGCCACGGCCGTGTTCTTATCTCTGCGAGCCGACTGGACACACACACTCACACACACAAATACACACACACACACTCACACACACACACACACGCACACACGCACACTCACACACAAATACACTCTTCACCTCTCGACTTCTACCCATTAGTCGCCTCTTACGACAGGCAGGGCCTTCTTGCCACGGCCGTGTTCTTATCTCTGCGAGCCGACTGGACACACACACACTCACACACACAAATACACACACACACTCACACACGCACACACACGCACACTCACACACACATACACTCTTCACCTCTCGACCCCTACCCATTAGTCGCGTCTTACGACAGGCAGGGCCTTCTTGCCACGGCCGTGTTCTTATCTCTAAGAGCCGACCGGACACACACACACTCACACACGCACACACACGCTCACACGCACTTACACACATACGCTCTTCACCTCTCGACTCCTAAGCATTAGTCGCCGCTTACGACAGGCAGGGCCTTCTTGGCACGGACGTGTCCTTATCACTGCTAGCCGACCGGACACACACACTCACACACGCACACACCCACGCACACACGCACACACACACATATACTCTTCACCTCTCGACTCCTACCAATTAGTCGCCACTTACGACAGGCAGGGCATTCTTTCCTCGGCCGTATTCTAATCTCTGCGAGCCGAATGGACACACACATACATACACACACACACACACTTACACACGCACAAACACACACACACCCACACACGCACACACACACACACACACACACATACACTCTTCACCTCTCGACTCCTACCAATAAGTCGCCACTTACGACAGGCAGGGCCTTCTTGCCTCGGCCGTATTCTTATCTCTGCAAGCCGAGCGGACACATACACACTCACACACACAAGCACGCACACACGCACACACACGCACACACACAAAAACACTTTTCACCTCTCGACTCCTACCAATTAGTCGCCACTTACGACAGACAGGGCCTTCTTGCCTCGGCCGTATTCTTATCTCTGCAAGCCGAACGGACACATACACACTCACACACACACGCACGCACACACGCACACACACGCACACACACACACACACATACACTCTTCACCTCTCGACTCCTACCAATAAGTCGCCACTTACGACAGGCAGGGCCTTCTTGCCTCGGCCGTATTCTTATCTCTGCAAGCCGAACGGACACATACACACTCACACACACAAGCACGCACACACGCACACACACGCACACACACAAAAACACTTTTCACCTCTCGACTCCTACCAATTAGTCGCCACTTACGACAGGCAGGGCCTTCTTGCCACGGCCGTGTTCTTATCTCTGCGAGCCGACCGGACACACACACACTCACACACGCACACACACAAACACACGCACTTACACACATACACTCTTCACCACTCGACTCCTACGCATAAGTCGCCGCTTACGACAGGCAGGGCCTTCTTGGCACGGACGTGTCCTTATCACTGCGAGCCGACCGGACACACACACTCACACACGCACACATACACGCACACACGCACACACACACATACACTCTTCACCTCTCGACTCCTACCCATTAGTCGCCACTTACGACAGGCAGGGCCTTCTTGCCTCGGCCGTATTCTTATCTCTGCAAGCCGAACGGACACACACACACTCACACACACACGCACGCACACACGCATACACACGCACACACGCACACACACACACATACACTCTTCACCTCTCGACGCCTACCAATTAGTCGCCACTTACGACAGGCAGTGCCTTCTTGCCTCGGCCGTATTCTTATCTCTGCAAGCCGAACGGACACACACACAATCACACACAAACGCACGCTCACACGCACACACACGCACACACGCACACACACACATACACTCTTCACCTCTCGACTCCTACCTATTAGTCGCCTCTTACGATATGCAGGGCTTTCTTGCCTCGGTCGTGCTCTTATCTCTGCAAGCCGAACTAACACACACACATACTCACACACGCACACACACGCACACACGCATACGCACATACACTCTTCACCTCTCGACTCCTACTTATTAGTCGCCCCTTACAAGAGGCAAGGCCTTCTTGCCTCGGCCGTATTCTTATCTCTGCAAGCCAAACAGACACACACACATACACACACACACCCACACACACGCACACACGCACACACACACATACACTCTTCACCTCTCGATTCCTACCCATTAGTCGCCTCTTAACGACAGGCAGTGCCTTCTTGCCACGGCCGTGTTCTCATCTCTGCGAGCCGACCAGACACACACACACACACTGACACACACACATACACACACACTCACACACGCACGCACACACGCACACACACACATACACTCTTCACCTCTCGACTCCTACCCATTATTCTCCTCTTACGACAGGCAGGGACTTCTTGCCTCGGCCGTGTTCTTATCTCTGCAAGCCAAACGGACACACACACACACGCACACACACACACACGCACACGCACACGCACACGCACACGCACACACTCTCCACCTCTCGACTCCTATCCATTAGTCGCCTCTTACGACAGGCAGGGCCTTCTTGCAACGGCCGTGTTCTTATTTCTGCAAGACGAACGGATACACACACACATACTCACACACGCACACACGCACGCACACACGCACACACACATACACTCACACACACACAAACACGTACACACGCACACACACATACATTCTTCACCTCTCGACTCTTACCTATTAGTCGCCTCTCACGACAGGCAGGGCCTTCTTGCCTTGGCCGTGTTCTTATCTCTGCAAGCCAATCGGACACACACACATACTCACACACGCACACACACACGCACACACACACACTTGCACACATACACACACACACACACATACACGCTTCACCTCTCGACTCCTACCCATAGGTCGCTCCTTACAGCAAGCATGGCCTTCCTGCCACGGACGTATTCTTATCTCTGCGAGCCGAAGGGCTACACACACACATACACACACACATACACACACACATACTCACACACGCACGCACACACGCACACACACATACACTCACACACACACAAACACGCACACACGCACACACACATACATTCTTCACCTCTCGACTCCTACTCCTACAGGCAGGGCCTTCTTGCCACGGCCGTGTTCTTATCTCTGCGAGCCGACTGGACACACACACACTCACACACACAAATACACACACACACTCACACACGCACACACCCGCACACTCACACACACATACACTCTTCACCTCTCGACTCCTACCCATTAGTCGCCTCTTACGACAGGCAGGGCCTTCTTGGCACGGACGTGTCCTTATCACTGCGAGCCGACCGGACACACACACACTCACACACGCACACCACACGCACACACGCACACACACACATACACTCTTCACCTCTCGACTCCTACCCATTAGTCGCTCCTTACAGCAAGCATGGCCTTCCTGCCACGGACGTATTCTTATCTCGGCGAGCCGAAGGGCTACACACACACATACACACACATACACACATACTCACACACGAACACGCACACACGCACACACACATACATTCTTCACCTCTCGACTCCTACCTATTAGTCGCCTCTTACGATAGGCAGGGCCTTCTTGCCTCGGTCGTGCTCTTATCTCTGCAAGCCGAACGGACACACACACATACACACACACTCTCACATGCACACACACGCACATACTCACACACATATACACTCTTCACCACTCGACTCCTACCCATTCGTCGCCTCTTACGACAGGCAGGGCCTTCTTGCGACGGCCGTGTTCTTATCTCTGCGAGCCGACTGGACACACACACTCACACACACAAATACACACACACACTCACACACGCACACACACGCACACACGCACACGTCACGCATACGACAGGCAGGGTCTTCTTGCCTCGGCCGTATTCTTATCTCTGCAAGCCGAACGGACACAAACACACACCCAGACACACACGCACGCACACACGCACACACACGCACACACGCACACACACACATACATACACTCTTCACCTCTCGACTCCTACCAATTAGACGCCACTTACGACAGGCAGGGCCTTCTTGCCTCGGCCGTATTCTTATCTCTGCAAGCCGAACGGACACACACACACTCACACACACACGCACGCTCACACGCACACACACGCACACACGCACACACACACATACACTCTTCACCTCTCGACTCCTACCTATTATTTGCCTCTTACGATAGGCAGGGCTTTCTTGCCTCGGTCGTGCTCTTATCTCTGCAAGCCGAACTAACACACACACATACTCACACACGCACACACACGCACACACGCATACACACATACACTCTTCACCTCTCGACTCCTACTTATTAGTCGCCCCTTACAAGAGGCAGGGCCTTCTTGCCTCGGCCGTATTCTTATCTCTGCAAGCCAAACAGACACACACACACATACACACACACGCACACACACGCACACACGCACACACACATACATTCTTCACCTCTCGACTCCTACCCATTAGTCGCTTCTTACGACAGGCAGGGCCTTCTTGCCACGGCCGTGTTCTTATCTCTGCGAGCCGACTGGACACACACACACTCACACACACAAATACACACACACACTCACACACGCACACACCCGCACACTCACACACACATACACTCTTCACCTCTCGACTCCTACCCATTAGTCGCCTCTTACGACAGGCAGGGCCTTCTTGGCACAGACGTGTCCTTATCACTGCGAGCCGACCGGACACACACACACACTCACACACGCACACACACACGCACACACGCACACACACACATACACTCTTCACATCTCGACTCCTACCCATTAGTCGCCACTTACGACAGGCAGGGCCTTCTTGCCTCGGATGTATTCTTATCTCTGCAAGCCGTACGGACACACACACACACACTCACACACACACGCACGCACACACGCACACACACGCACACACGCACACACACACATACACTCTTCACCTCTCGACTCCTACCAATTAGTTGCCACTTACGACAGTCAGGGCCTTCTTGCCTCGTCCGTATTCTTATCTCTGCAAGCCGAACGGACACACACACACTCACACACACACGCACGCTCACACGCACACACACACATACACTCTTCACCTCTCGACTCCTACCAATTAGTTGCCACTTACGACAGTCAGGGCCTTCTTGCCTCGTCCGTATTCTTATCTCTGCAAGCCGAACGGACACACACACACTCACACACACACGCACGCTCACACGCACACACACACATACACTCTTCACCTCTCGACTGCTACCTATTAGTCGCCTCTTACGATAGGCAGGGCTTTCTTGCCTCGGTCGTGCTCTTATCTCTGCAAGCCGAACTAACACACACACATACTCACACACGCACATACACGCACACACGTATACACACTTACACTCTTCACCTCTCGACTCCTACTTATTAGTCGCCCCTTACAAGAGGCAGGGCCTTCTTGCCTCGGCCGTATTCTTATCTCTGCAAGCCGTACGGACACACACGCACACACGCACACACACATACATTCTTCACCTCTCGACTCCTACCCATTAGTCGCTTCTTACGACAGGCAGGGCCTTCTTGCCACGGCCGTGTTCTTATCTCTGCGAGCCGACTGGACACACACACACTCACACACACAAATACACACACACACTCACACACGCACACACCCGCACACTCACACACACATACACTCTTCACCTCTCGACTCCTACCCATTAGTCGCCTCTTACGACAGGCAGGGCCTTCTTGGCACAGACGTGTCCTTATCACTGCGAGCCGACCGGACACACACACACACTCACACACGCACACACACACGCACACACGCACACACACACATACACTCTTCACATCTCGACTCCTACCCATTAGTCGCCACTTACGACAGGCAGGGCCTTCTTGCCACGGCCGTGTTCTTATCTCTGCGAGCCGACTGGACACACACACACTCACACACACAAATACACACACACACTCACACACGCACACACACGCACACTCACACACACATACACTCTTCACCTCTCGACTCCTACCCATTAGTCGCCTCTTACCACAGGCAGGGCCTTCTTGCCACGGCCGTGTTCTTATCTCTGCGAGCCGACTGGATACACACACTCACACACAAAAATACACACACACACACACTCACACACGCACACACACGCACACACGCACACTCACACACAAATACACTCTTCACCTCTCGACTCCTACCCATTAGTCGCCTCTTACGACAGGCAGGGCCTTCTTGCCACGGCCGTGTTCTTATCTCTGCGAGCCGACTGGACACACACACACTCACACACACAAATACACACACACACTCACACACGCACACACACGCACACTCACACACACATACACGCTTCACCTCTCGACTACTACCCATTAGTCGCCTCTTACGACAGGCAGGGCCTTCTTGCCTTGGTCGTGCTCTTATCTCTGCAAGCCGAATGGACACACACACATACACACACACTCTCACACGCACACACACGCACATACGCACACACATAGACACTCTTCACCACTCGACTCCTACCCATTAGTCGCCGCTTACCACAGGCAGGGCCTTCTTGGCACAGACGTGTCCTTATCACTGCGAGCCGACCGGACACACACACTCACACACGCACACACACACGCACACACGCACACACACACATACACTCTTCACCTCTCGACTCCTACCAATTAGTCGCCACTTACGACAGGCAGGGCATTCTTGCCTCGGCTGTATTCTTATCTCTGCAAGCCGAACGGACACATACACACTCACACACACAAGCACGCACACACGCACACACACGCATACACACAAAAACACTTTTCACCTCTCGACTCCTACCCATTAGTTGCCTCTTACGACAGGCATGGCCTTCTTGCCTCGGCCGTATTCTAATCTCTGCGAGCCGAATGGACACACACATACATACACACACACACTTACACACGCACAAACACACACACACACCCACACACGCACACACACACACACATACACTCTTCACCTCTCGACTCCGACCAATTAGTCGCCACTTACGACAGGCAGGGCCTTCTTGCCTCGGCCGTATTTTTATCTCTGCAAGCCGAACGGACACATACACACTCACACACACAAGCACGCACACACGCACACACACGCACACACACAAAAACACTTTTTACCTCTCGACTCCTACCAATTAGTCGCCACTTACGACAGACAGGGCCTTCTTGCCTCGGCTGTATTCTTATCTCTGCAAGCCGAACGGACACATACACACTCACACACACACGCACGCACACACGCACACACACAAATACACTCTTCACCTCTCGACTCCTACCCATTA
Source organism: Diabrotica undecimpunctata (assembly GCF_040954645.1). Lineage (NCBI taxonomy): Eukaryota > Metazoa > Arthropoda > Insecta > Coleoptera > Chrysomelidae > Diabrotica > Diabrotica undecimpunctata. The sequence goes on along the minus strand of NW_027311944.1, from coordinate 156,291 downwards.
GTCGCCTCTTACGACAGGCATGGCCTTCTTGCCTCTGCCGTATTCTAATCCCTGCGAGCCGAATGGACACACACAAACATACACACACACACTTACACACGCACAAACACACCCACACCCACACACGCACACACTCACGTACCCTCTTCACCTCTCGACTCCTACCCATTAGTCGCCTCTTACGACAGGCAGGGACTTCTTGCCACGGCCGTGTTCTTATCTCTGCAAGCCGAACGGACACACACACACACGCACACACGCACACACACACATACACTCTTTACCTCTCGACTCCTACCTATTAGTCGCCTCTTACGATAGGCAGGGCCTGCTTGCCTCGGTCGTGTTCTTATTTCTGCAAGCCGAACTAACACACACACATACTCACACACGCACACACACACACGCACACACGCACACACACACATACACTCTTCACCTCTTGACTCCTACTTATTAGTCGCCCATTACAAGAGGCAGGGCCTTCTTGCCTTGGCCGTATTCTTATCTCTGCAAGCCAAACAGACACACACACATACACACACACTTAGACACGCACACACACGCACACGCACAAGCACACACTCTCCACCTCTCGACTCCTATCCATTAGTCGCCTCTTAGAACAGGCAGGGCCTTCTTGCCACGGACGTATACCTATCTCTGCAAACCGAACGGACACACACACACACACTTGCACACATACACACACATACACGCTTCACCTCTCGACTCCTACCCATTAGTCGCTCCTTACAGCAAGCATGGCCTTCTTGCCACGGACGTATGCTTATCTCTGCGAGCCGAAGGGATACACACACATATACACACACACATACACACACATACTCACACACACGCACACATGCACACACACACATACACTCTTCACCTCTTGACTCCTACCTATTAGTCGGCTCTTACGATAGGCAGGGCCTTCTTGCCTCGGTCGTGCTCTTATCTCTGCAAGCCGAATGGACATACACACACATACACACACACACTCTCACACGCACACACACGCACATACGCACACACATATACACTCTTCACCACTCGACTCCTACCCATTAGTCGCCTCTTACGACAGGCAGTGCCTTCTTGCCACGGCCGTGTTTTTATCTCTGCGAGCTGACTGGACACACACTCACACACGCACACACACGCACACACGCACACTCACACACAAATACACTCATCACCTCTCGACTCCTACCCATTAGTCGCCTCTTACGACAGGCAGGGCCTTCTTGCCACGGCCGTGTTCTTATCTCTGCGAGCCGACTGGACACACACACACTCACACACACAAATACACACACACACTCACACACGCACACACACGCACACTCACACACACATACACTCTTCACCTCTCGACCCCTACCCATTAGTCGCCTCTTACGACAGGCAGGGCCTTCTTGCCACGGCCGTGTTCTTATCTCTGAGAGCCGACTGGACACACACACACACACTCACACACGCACACACACGCTCACACACACTTACACACATACACTCTTCACCTCTCGACTCCTACGCATTAGTCCCGCTTACGATAGGCAGGGCCTTCTTGGCACGGACGTGTCCTTATCACTGCGAGCCGACCGGACACACACACTCACACACGCACACACCCACGCACACACGCACACACACACATACACTCTTCACCTCTCGACTCCTACCAATTAGTCGCCACTTACGACAGGCAGTGCCTTCTTGCCTCGGCCGTATTCTTATCTCTGCAAGCCGAACGGACACACACACATACTCACACACGCACACACACGCACATACGCACACACACATACACTCTTCACCTCTCGACTCCTACCTATTAGTCGCCTCTTACGATAGGCAGTGCTTTCTTGCCTCGGTCGTGCTCTTATCTCTGCAAGCCGAACTAACACACACACATACTCACACACGCACACACACGCACACACGCATACACACATACACTCTTCACCTCTCGACTCCTACTTATTAGTCGCCCTTTACAAGAGGCAAGGCCTTCTTGCCTCGGCCGTATTCTTATCTCTGCAAGCCAAACGGACACACACACACACATACACTCTTCACCTCTCGACTCCTACCCATTAGTCGCCTCTTAACGACAGGCAGTGCCTTCTTGCCACGGCCGTGTTCTCATCTCTGCGAGGCGACCGGACACACACACACACTGACACACACACATACACACACACACTCACACACGCACGCACACACGCACACAAACACATACACTCTTCACCTCTCGACTCCTACCCATTATTCTCCTCTTACGACAGGCAGGGACTTCTTGCCACGGCCGTGTTCTTATCTCTGCAAGCCAAACGGACACACACACACCCGCACACACACACACGCACACGCCCACGCACACGCACACGCACACGCACACGCACACACTCTCCATCTCTCGACTCCTATCCATTAGTCGCCTCTTACGACAGGCATGGCCTTCTTGCCACCGCTTTTTTCTTATCTCTGCGAGCGAAGGGACACACACACACACAAACACATACACACTCACACACACACACGCACACACGCACGCATACACGCACACACACATACACTCACACACACACAAACACGCACACACGCACACACACATACATTCTTCACCTCTCTTAACCTACCTATTAGTCGCCTCTCACGACAGGCAGGGCCTTCTTGCCTCGGGTGTGTTCTTATTTCTGCAAGACGAACGGACACACACACATACTCACATACGCACACACGCACGCATACACGCACACACACATACACTCACACACACACACAAACACGTACACACGCACACACACATACATTCTTCACCTCTTGACTCCTACCTATTAGTCGCCTCTTACGACAGGCAGGGCCTTCTTGCCTTGGCCGTGTTCTTATCTCTGCAAGCCAAACGGACACACACACATACTCACACACGCACACACACACGCACACACGCACACACACACATACACTCTTCACCTCTCGACTCTTACCTATTAGTCGCCTCTTACGATAGGCAGGACCTGCTTGCCTCGGTCGTGTTCTTATTTCTGCAAGCCGAACTAACACACACACATACTCACACACGCAAACACACAAGCACACACGCACACACACACATACACTCTTCACCTCTTGACTCCTACTTATTAGTCGCCCATTACAAGAGGCAGGGCCTTCTTGCCTTGGCCGTATTCTTATCTCTGCAAGCCAAACAGACACACACACACACATACACACACACTTACACACGCACACACACGCACACGCACACGCACACACTCTCCACCTCTCGACTCCTATCCATTAGTCGCCTCTTAAGACAGGCAGGGCCTTCTTGCCACGGACGTATACCTATCTCTGCAAACCGAACGGACACACACACACACACTTGCACACATACACACACACACACACACATACACGCTTCACCTCTCGACTCCTACCCATTAGTCGCTCCTTACAGCAAGCATGGCCTTCTTGCCACGGACGTATGCTTATCTCTGAGAGCCGAAGGGATACACACACACATACACACACACATACACACACATACTCACACACACGCACACACGCACACACACACATACACTCTTCACCTCTTGACTCCTACCTATTAGTCGGCTCTTACGATAGGCAGGGCCTTCTTGCCTCGGTCGTGCTCTTATCTCTGCAAGCCGAATAGACACACACACACATACACACACACACTCTCACACGCACACACACGCACATACGCACACACATATACACTCTTCACCACTCGACTCCTACCCTCTAGTCGCCTCTTACGACAGGCAGGGCCTTCTTGCCACGGCCGTGTTCTTATCTCTGCGAGCCGACTGGACACACACACTCACACACACAAATACACACACACACACTCACACACGCACACACACGCACACATGCACACTCACACACAAATACACTCTTCACCTCTCGACTTCTACCCATTAGTCGCCTCTTACGACAGGCAGGGCCTTCTTGCCACGGCCGTGTTCTTATCTCTGCGAGCCGACTGGACACACACACACTCACACACACAAATACACACACACACTCACACACGCACACACACGCACACTCACACACACATACACTCTTCACCTCTCGACCCCTACCCATTAGTCGCGTCTTACGACAGGCAGGGCCTTCTTGCCACGGCCGTGTTCTTATCTCTAAGAGCCGACCGGACACACACACACTCACACACGCACACACACGCTCACACGCACTTACACACATACGCTCTTCACCTCTCGACTCCTAAGCATTAGTCGCCGCTTACGACAGGCAGGGCCTTCTTGGCACGGACGTGTCCTTATCACTGCTAGCCGACCGGACACACACACTCACACACGCACACACCCACGCACACACGCACACACACACATATACTCTTCACCTCTCGACTCCTACCAATTAGTCGCCACTTACGACAGGCAGGGCATTCTTTCCTCGGCCGTATTCTAATCTCTGCGAGCCGAATGGACACACACATACATACACACACACACACACACACTTACACACGCACAAACACACACACACCCACACACGCACACACACACACACACACACACATACACTCTTCACCTCTCGACTCCTACCAATAAGTCGCCACTTACGACAGGCAGGGCCTTCTTGCCTCGGCCGTATTCTTATCTCTGCAAGCCGAGCGGACACATACACACTCACACACACAAGCACGCACACACGCACACACACGCACACACACAAAAACACTTTTCACCTCTCGACTCCTACCAATTAGTCGCCACTTACGACAGACAGGGCCTTCTTGCCTCGGCCGTATTCTTATCTCTGCAAGCCGAACGGACACATACACACTCACACACACACGCACGCACACACGCACACACACGCACACACACACACACACACATACACTCTTCACCTCTCGACTCCTACCAATAAGTCGCCACTTACGACAGGCAGGGCCTTCTTGCCTCGGCCGTATTCTTATCTCTGCAAGCCGAACGGACACATACACACTCACACACACAAGCACGCACACACGCACACACACGCACACACACAAAAACACTTTTCACCTCTCGACTCCTACCAATTAGTCGCCACTTACGACAGGCAGGGCCTTCTTGCCACGGCCGTGTTCTTATCTCTGCGAGCCGACCGGACACACACACACTCACACACGCACACACACAAACACACGCACTTACACACATACACTCTTCACCACTCGACTCCTACGCATAAGTCGCCGCTTACGACAGGCAGGGCCTTCTTGGCACGGACGTGTCCTTATCACTGCGAGCCGACCGGACACACACACTCACACACGCACACATACACGCACACACGCACACACACACATACACTCTTCACCTCTCGACTCCTACCCATTAGTCGCCACTTACGACAGGCAGGGCCTTCTTGCCTCGGCCGTATTCTTATCTCTGCAAGCCGAACGGACACACACACACTCACACACACACGCACGCACACACGCATACACACGCACACACGCACACACACACACATACACTCTTCACCTCTCGACGCCTACCAATTAGTCGCCACTTACGACAGGCAGTGCCTTCTTGCCTCGGCCGTATTCTTATCTCTGCAAGCCGAACGGACACACACACAATCACACACAAACGCACGCTCACACGCACACACACGCACACACGCACACACACACATACACTCTTCACCTCTCGACTCCTACCTATTAGTCGCCTCTTACGATATGCAGGGCTTTCTTGCCTCGGTCGTGCTCTTATCTCTGCAAGCCGAACTAACACACACACATACTCACACACGCACACACACGCACACACGCATACGCACATACACTCTTCACCTCTCGACTCCTACTTATTAGTCGCCCCTTACAAGAGGCAAGGCCTTCTTGCCTCGGCCGTATTCTTATCTCTGCAAGCCAAACAGACACACACACATACACACACACACCCACACACACGCACACACGCACACACACACATACACTCTTCACCTCTCGACTCCTACCCATTAGTCGCCTCTTAACGACAGGCAGTGCCTTCTTGCCACGGCCGTGTTCTCATCTCTGCGAGCCGACCAGACACACACACACACACTGACACACACACATACACACACACTCACACACGCACGCACACACGCACACACACACATACACTCTTCACCTCTCGACTCCTACCCATTATTCTCCTCTTACGACAGGCAGGGACTTCTTGCCTCGGCCGTGTTCTTATCTCTGCAAGCCAAACGGACACACACACACACGCACACACACACACACGCACACGCACACGCACACGCACACGCACACACTCTCCACCTCTCGACTCCTATCCATTAGTCGCCTCTTACGACAGGCAGGGCCTTCTTGCAACGGCCGTGTTCTTATTTCTGCAAGACGAACGGATACACACACACATACTCACACACGCACACACGCACGCACACACGCACACACACATACACTCACACACACACAAACACGTACACACGCACACACACATACATTCTTCACCTCTCGACTCTTACCTATTAGTCGCCTCTCACGACAGGCAGGGCCTTCTTGCCTTGGCCGTGTTCTTATCTCTGCAAGCCAATCGGACACACACACATACTCACACACGCACACACACACGCACACACACACCCTTGCACACATACACACACACACACACATACACGCTTCACCTCTCGACTCCTACCCATTAGTCGCTCCTTACAGCAAGCATGGCCTTCTTGCCACGGACGTATGCTTATCTCTGCGAGCCGAAGGGATACACACACATACACACACACATACACACACATACTCATACACACACGCACACACACACATACACTCTTCACCTCTTGACTCCTACCTATTAGTCGGCTCTTACGATAGGCAGGGCCTTCTTGCCTTGGTCGTGCTCTTATCTCTGCAAGCCGAATGGACACACACACACACATACACACACACTCTCACACGCACACACACGCACATACGCACACACATATACACTCTTCACCACTCGACTCCTACCCATGAGTCGCCTCTTACGACAGGCAGGGCCTTCTTGCCACGGCCGTGTTCTCATCTCTGCGAGCCGACTGGACACACACACTCACACACACAAATACACACACACACTCACACACGCACACACACGCACACACGCACACTCACACACAAATACACTCTTCACCTCTCGACTCCTACCCATTAGTCGCCTCTTACGACAGGCAGGGCCTTCTTGCCACGGCCGTGTTCTTATCTCTGCGAGCCGACTGGACACACACACACTCACACACACAAATACACACACACACTCACACACGCACACACACGCACACTCACACACACATACACTCTTCACCTCTCGACTCCTACCCATTAGTCGCCTCTTACCACAGGCAGGGCCTTCTTGCCACGGCCGTGTTCTTATCTCTGCGAGCCGACTGGACACACACACTCACACACAAAAATACACACACACACACTCACACACGCACACACACGCACACACGCACACTCACACACAAATACACTCTTCACCTCTCGACTCCTACCCATTAGTCGCCTCTTACGACAGGCAGGGCCTTCTTGCCACGGCCGCGTTCTTCTCTCTGCGAGCCGACTGGACACACACATACTCACACACACAAATACACACACACACTCACACACACGCACACTCACACACACATACACGCTTCACCTCTCGACTACTACCCATTAGTCGCCTCTTACGACAGGCAGGGCCTTCTCGCCTTGGTCGTGCTCTTATCTCTGCAAGCCGAACGGACACACACACACACACTCACACACTCACACACGCACACACGCACACACACACACACTCACACACACACACGCACACACACACACATACACTCTTCACGTTTCGACTCCTACCCATTAGTCGCCTCCTACGACAGGCAGGGCCTTCTTGCCACGGCCGTATTCTTATCTCTGCGAGCCGAACGGACACACACACACACACTCACACACTCACACACGCACACACGCACACACACACACATACACTCTTCACCTCTCGACTCCTATCCATTAGTCGCCTCTTAAGACAGGCAGGGCCTTCTTGCCACGGACGTATACCTATCTCTGCAAACCGAACGGACACACACACACACACTTGCACACATACACACACACACACATACACGCTTCACCTCTCGACTCCTACCCATTAGTCGCTCCTTACAGCAAGCATGGCCTTCTTGCCACGGACGTATGCTTATCTCTGAGAGCCGAAGGGATACACACACACATACACACACACATACACACACATACTCACACACACGCACACACGCACATACACACATACACTCTTCACCTCTTGACTCCTACCTATTAGTCGGCTCTTACGATAGGCAGGGCCTTCTTGCCTCGGTCGTGCTCTTATCTCTGCAAGCCGAATAGACACACACACACATACACACACACACTCTCACACGCACACACACGCACATACGCACACACATATACACTCTTCACCACTCGACTCCTACCCTCTAGTCGCCTCTTACGACAGGCAGGGCCTTCTTGCCACGGCCGTGTTCTTATCTCTGCGAGCCGACTGGACACACACACTCACACACACAAATACACACACACACACACTCACACACGCACACACACGCACACTCACACACAAATACACTCTTCACCTCTCGACTCCTACCCATTAGTCGCCTCTTACGACAGGCAGGGCCTTCTTGCCACGGCCGTGTTCTTATCTCTGCGAGCCGACTGGACACACACACACTCACACACACAAATACACACACACACACTCACACACGCACACACACGCACACTCACACACACATACACTCTTCACCTCTCGACCCCTACCCATTAGTCGCGTCTTATGACAGGCAGGGCCTTCTTGCCACGGCCGTGTTCTTATCTCTAAGAGCCGACCGGACACACACACACACTCACACACGCACACACACGCTTACACGCACTTACACACATACGCTCTTCACCTCTCGACTCCTAAGCATTAGTCGCCGCTTACGACAGGCAGGGCCTTCTTGGCACGGTGTAACAAAAATATGTTAATGTAGCAAAAATTGTGCTAGAGGAAGTCTGGGTGACTCTATCCAGTGTAGCAAAAGGGTAAACTCTAAAATGTACCTTTATACACCAACGAACTAATATTTGGAATAACAGAAGATGGAAGAGATTAGATAGAAATAAATTATGTAAAAGAAATAAATAAAGGGTATATATGAATTTTAAAATATAATAAAATTAATGCTGGCTAGCGACTATGCAGGAGAATGACCACTCGACACTCAAAGAGGGATTCGGCCAATTTGCATGCCCTACAGAGACCGTAAGATATAAGAACGAATGACAAGAAAACCACCAAGAAATAAACAGATGAAAGATAAAGTTGCTCTACTGAATGTTTGGGCGCCAGGAAGTTAAATGTTTTCTTCCGAGATATCTTGTATTGCTGAAATATGAAAGATAGGGACTAATTGAAATATTGAATTGTTTTAACCCAACTTTAATAAATACCAATTTTATGTACAGACTATTTTAAACACTTATATATGACCCATCACCTCTTATATACAATTAACTTATCTATATTTACAGTAAAATCCCTGAATAATTATAAAACAATTTACCCCTGATATACCCCTTAAAAATTTCAAATTGTGACAAAAGTTAGATCCAATAATAATGTATAAATAATAAATATAATTATATACTACTCACTAATAGTTAGTTTTCCTTCAAAAATTGTTTAGGTTTTTAAGTAAAAATTCTCCGGGATATGTGTGCACACAATAACCTAACAAAGAGAAATTCAAGGGAGAGTTATAACCTCATCCCTTGGTAAACAATAAATAATTAAATTAAATTACAATGATAAAATGTTTTTTTTTAGGAAAAATTGAAAATATTTATTATTAAGGATAGTTTTGTTATTAAAAATTGAACCAAAAGTTAAACCTTGAAGAGGACATAAAAAAAATTATTTAAAGTAATTGAATGATAATAAAAAAAAATAAGTCAGTTCTTCCTGTCGGTTTCCCTCGAAGAGTGGAGAACTGGACTCAGGTGGTAACAAGATACCAAACCTGTATTCCCTGGATCAGGTACTATTGGACAAATACGTCCCTTTAAACTGCTTCTTAATTTCCCATAAAAAAACCAACTTGAAACTCCTTCCCCTTATCCTTATTAAGTATAACCCCAACTAAAAAATAATTCTTCCCCTGACTTGTAACTGGATTCTTGAGTAGGCTAAAAAAACAGTTGTGTTACTCCAAGTTTTTGTACATACAAAAGGTAAGGAAAAACACAAGGGTTATCAATCTTGAAAGGCGATACAAAAAATGTCAGGAAGTGACCTTATTGAAATAAAAACCTTAATGGTTTTCGGTAAATAGTGACCTTCGAATGGTGTGACAATGTTTTTATAATGTATGGATATATTAAATAGATAATTTTAACGGAAAACATGATCTTTATATTAAATAGAATAGAAAAAAAAAGAAATATTAGCCGGTTTAAATGGTATGAAATTGAAATACATAATTGTTTACTTAACTCTTGAAAGGAAATAAAAATTTGAGATAGATATAGAATCTAATACTTATAATTTATTTAGGTATAAAACTTTTCCTTAATGAAATAAGGTGAAATATAACATGTATCAAATATATGAAATACCTATCAAAGACGAAATTAAAATAGGTCTGAATTTTACTAACAATGGCGGATGATATAAAGGATTTTTCCTTATAATTTATTTGTAATGTTATCTTACCGGCTAGGGTGATCCAACTGAAAATATCCTCGTACAAAACAACAAAATAACTCAAATGGTTTCTTCTAAAATAACAGCTCTTCACATAAAAAATAAACTTAAACTAAATTCGGGAAAAAAAATGGACTCCCAGCCGCTCTACTCTGAGATGTTTATTCACTCACATCCAGTTAACAAGTGACAAGTTGAGATTTTACACGTCGCAGAATAAATGTACTTTCAGAATTTCACCGCTGAGGGCGCAGTTCAATGCCAATATCAGAAAATAAAATTTACTGGGAGTTATTTAAATATTTAGTTTAAGAATATTTTAATATGAATTTAATTTAGAATCAAATTAAAAGATTCCAGTCACAAAAAGAAGGTAAACGATTATTTAAGTAACAGACTCGTTACACTCCCCTCTTACTTGGAGAAAAAAAATTTTTAGTGAAAAAATTTTTTTTTTTTTTTTTTTACTTGACTGATTGGTTAGATGTAGGTTAACCAATACTTTAACCATATGTGGAGCAATCAAGAATCGAGAAGAAAAAATAAACTTATATATATAAAAATTATAGCCATGGCAACAATTTGCCAAGTACAGCTATAAACTATATTAACTCACCAAAATATTTCCAAAACAATCTACATCGATTCACATGATTATAATTAACCACAGATTATGAGTGATGTAGGAATAAAGAAAGGGTTTCATCTAAAGATACCCACATGTAACTAAGTAAAAAGTCATACTATTTAGAGTAAAGTTAAAGTAAGGTAAAACTCCAACATAGCATAGTATAGACTAGTAATACAAATACTCAATACAAATAATCCAAAATAATGTGAAATCGGACCCTGGTTCCAAAATTGACTCATCAATGGACAACAGATTTATAGAAGAGCATATCCAAGGAATAATCAATCAGGCAAATAGGTGGACCGATACACAATAATAAGTAATAGTAAAAATACCAACATACTTATATAAAACAATATAAGTAACAATAAAAATACCAAATACAACAATATAAGTGTCGAATTGGATGGTAAATCCAAAATTGACCATACAGTGGACAACAGATTTATACAGTAGCATATCCAAAGATAATCAATCAGGCAAATAATGACCCAATTCACACTATAACCAACTAAACCAAATATGGTAGGTCCACATATACCCACATCCGGTAATATGTGCCTAACCTAAAAATTCATCAAATAAATTATTGGATCAAAATGTGGGACTAACGGCTTGAACAAAAGGACAGCCATAAAATCGATTCCATCCTGATGATCTGCCATCAGTACATTTGGGATCCAAAATAAAGACCAAAAATAAAAACTAAAAAAAAAACAACAAAATTAACTTATGCTGATACTCGATAACTATAGCAGGTAGCTACAACAAATTTATAAGAATATCTAACATAAGAGCACTAAAAAGAGTTTAATGTGCCAGTAACTCTAACAACCATAGCAAAATAGTAAGAGTTAAGGTAGGAGTAATAAAAAAACAGAACATCAAGAACGAGTAGACCAATTTCTGAAGAAACTGCAGATTTATAATTCGTTCTGATATTAATAAAAGAGAACAGGATAATTCCTAGTTCAATATACCAAAATATAGATAAGTGCCTAAGGAAAGAAGTGAAAATAACTATAAATGGTCATTTGTTGCCAAAATATGAAATACTATCCATAATTGTAATCTAAACATGCTAGCTGTAAAGGGAATATGTCATGGATTGAGTAAACTATATAAGTAAGAATAATAAATCAGCTAAGGAACAATTCTTATATTAGACCAAAGTCTGAAAATATTAAGGATTAAAGCTAAATATTCAAATCCTAATTAACATTAACAATAATTTACTGTCTATGGAAGACATTCTACTGCCTAGATAACTGTACACTTGTCATGAAAATGGTGAATTCCGAAATTCATTGAACAACTGGGGCCAACAATTGAACTAAAACTTCGAACCCACGTATTCATTCACATATACACAGGCAGAATAGTCTATATAATATAGGAGTGTACTAAAATTATGCATACTGATTATCTATATAAATTCCTAATGACATAACAAAAAACCATCCCACATAGCACATTCAGATACATGTTCCTATATAACTTGATCATGACCAATAAACGGAATCAAATCCATAAAAAAAATTACAACATTCTTTCCAACCTGGCAAAACAAGTAAGCAAAATGGGAACATAGGTTATACAACACATAAACATATAGCACAGTATAGTAGCATTACAATATTTAGTTCCATACCAATGCAACATCTAATATACGTAAACACTCTAATGGCCTTAATAATTTTAACTAATTATAAACAGATACTAATCAAAGTATAAGCTGTAGATATATCAAATCTGGTGATTAATAACAAAAATCTAAGAAAATATTAAATCGTAACCAAACCGAGCCAAAACAATAACAATCAAAGGAATAGGTTAGCTTAATATACATTAAGTCAATCTTCCTCTGAAGATGAAGCCTCATCTGTTGTATTATCAGGGAGTAAATCCTTTATATGAAATTGACCAATTCGTCTATTCGTCGAATTGTCTTTTAATTCATATACTAAAGGAGATATTACCCTAACAACAGTACAGGGAACATATTTCTGACAAAACTTAGCAGAAATGGCATCACCTTTATTTGATTTTACAAAATTCCGTTTCAAAACTCGATCGCCCACAAAAAATCGTAAATCTCGTTTCCTCAAATTATACTGATGCTGATTTCTATGGTAAGAAGCTTTCAACTTCTTCCTAATGTCAGCGAATATTGGAGGTAAGTTTTGGAGATCTTCCATACGGTGAAGTTTCTCAGAAATTTGAGGAAGAGTTGTTGAATTTTCAGAAATTAAACCGAAATAATCACCTGACAATGGAATATGCCTACCAAAATTAACATAAGCTGGAGAGCACTGAGTGGTTTCATGAACAGAAGTTCGAATGGCTTGAGCAACTGAATGAATGTACTGATCCCAAGCTCTATGATCAGTGTAAGTGTAAGATCGAAGAGCAGTAACAATGCTACGATTTACACGTTCAGTGTGGTTAGCTTGCGGATGATAAGCTGCATTGTAGAATATCTTTTGGACCTTATATTTACTTAAAAGATCTTTGAAGGCTTTAGAAATAAATTGTGGACCATTATCACATGATACTATTTGGGGAATACCAAATAGTAAGAACACTTGCTCCTCTAAGAACTTCAAAATAGCTGGAGTTGTAGCCTTACGAAGAGGGCAAACTAAAGGAAATTTGGTGAAGTAATCTACAACTACCAAACAATACGTATTACCTGAATAACTACGGGGATACGGTCCAATAAGGTCTAAAGAGATCATTTGCCAAGGAAAATTAATGTTCCTAAACGAACCCATTAATCCAGCTTGAGGTAGGTTACTCGGCTTGCATGTTGCACAAACTCTACATCTAGAGATGTATTTCTTAACTGAGTTGCGCAGACCAGGCCAGTAATATAACTCAGCTATTTTACTAAATGTTTTATAAAAACCAAAGTGACCTGATGTCACATCATCATGAAAAGTTCTCAAGACTTCATCCCTATTTGCTGTTGGGACTACTATTTTCCAATCAGACATATTCGATAAAGACTCAACTGGACTGATTACATGTTTATACAGGATATTATTCTCTACCTTGAAATCAGGATATCTAGTAGGTTCTTGGGTGACATTATGAATCATCTTTCGATACCAATTATCTGGAGATAAAGTGGACAGATCTAAAAGATTGATGTCGAATGTACGTGACAACGCATCTGCAACCACAACACCATTGGCTTTGCGATGAACAATATTATAATCAAAGACAGAAAGCCTACAAATCCAACGGGACAAACGTTGTGACGGATTTTTCATGGAATGTAACCATAATAAAGAACTATGATCTGTGATAATAGTAAACTTACGACCCTCAAGATAGTACCGAAAGGCATCAAGACCATGGATAATTGCAAGAAGTTCTCTCTCTGTGGTGGAATAATTTTTCTGTGCTTTATTGAGCTTTTTGCTGGTATAAGCTATTGGATGTTCCGAACCATCCTTCATTTGAAACAGTACACCACCTGAAGCAGTGTTGGAACAATCTGTCATGAGATAGAAATGCTCTTTAAAATTCGGAGATGTCATGACTGGTGCACTAGTAAGAGCTTCTTTTATACGCCGGAAAGCATCATCGGCTTCTGAAGTCCATGTAATAGTTTGGCCTTTTTTCCTATTTTTAAGGAGATCTGTAAGTGGAGATAACAAAGTAGAATAAGACGGCACAAACCGACGATAATATCCACACATGCCTAATATCCTACGGACTTGAGTAGTAGTCTTAGGTATAGGAAAATCTTTGATAGCTGTAACTTTATCAGGGTCAGTCCTTAAACCTTTACTATCGACTACATATCCTAAAAATTTAAGACTAGGACGACAAAACTGACATTTATCTAAATTAATAGTTAAATTAGCCTCTTTGAGACGTAAAAACAACTTATCCAAAATTTCCATATGAAGAGAAAAATCAGGAGTGACAACCAAAATGTCATCCAAATAATAAAAAACATAGGGCTCTAACTGAGGACCAATGACTAAGTCCATCAGACGACACATTGTCTGAGGAGCTGAAACAAGACCAAAAGGCATAGTGACAAACTGAAATAATCCTTTCCCACTAACTGCAAAAGCTGTATACTTTTTACTTTCTTCACTCAAAGGAATCTGTAAAAAAGCTTTAGATAGATCGATAGAAGAAATATACCTAGCATTCTGGAGTTTACTTAGAATGACGTCTATTCGGGGAATAGGATAAGCATCCCGATTTGTAGTAATATTATTCAACTTTCGACCATCGAAGCAAACCCTAAAAGATCCATCTTTTTTCTTGGTTAACCACAAAGGACTACAGTAAGAAGACGTGGAAGGTTCAATGATCTTCAACTCTAACATGGAATCAATTTCCTTTTCCAAGTCAACTTGCCAAGCCTGAGGAATAGGATACTGATATTGTCTAAAAGGTGTGGTATCTCCCACTTCGATAGTGTGAGATATTAAGGATGTACGACCTAATTTGTCTTTTGACGAAAGAGTTGTAAATTTAGAGATCATATTCTCTAATTGACTTTGTTCTGAACTAGATAAACTAGTAAAATCCTGAATAGCACTAAGTAAGGACAGATTAAATTGAGAAATAGAAAAGGAAAAATTAGAACAATTTAGTGTGCTATTAAAAGCATTTAAGAAGTCCATACCTAAAATTATAGAATTCTGAACTGAAGGAATAATATAGAATGTAATTTGTTTACATAAATCTGCTACTGTGATTTCAGTTTCAAATTTGCCTGTAATAGACTGAACTGTACCATCTGCAGTAGACACTTGCAGAGAGGAAATGGGCATAATGGAAACCTCAGCATTTTTCAGTAAAGTTAATGAATGTGAACCTATCACAGAAATGTTCGAGCCACTATCTAAAAGAGCTAAACAAGATTGTCCTAAAATCTTAATAGGAAGATAAGGTCTATTATCATTATGTTTTCTCACTAATAACGAATTCAAATCAAAACAATTATTATCTGATTGATCAAAAATTTTAAGTGGTACTAAACTAAACTTATTATCTCTACCTACACAATCAGAGGATGCAATAGGCAAACAAGAAGAATCAGAAATAAAAGAATCCTCCTGAATTGTGGTAGACTCTGGTATAGATACTGGAACTACTACACTGCTACTATTATGTTTATTACTAAAATTTGGGAAGATATTTGGGGAAGATAATCTATGCGAATCAAATGTATTATATTGAGAAGTTACTTCTTGGAATGACTTGGTGTGGTGTGTGTTGGTTTTTTTGGAACAACCCCTTTCCCTTTCCGACTGGAAGGTGGGTTTGGGTGGCTTGACGTGGTTGGACCAGTGACTTCGCTTGATGTAACGGTTTGATTCCCTGATGGGGGTGTGGACGGAGAAACGCTCAGGGGACGGACCTCCGATCGTTCGTTTCCCGAACACTTAAAGCAATTTCGTTTAAGGGTATTTTCCCTACCACAACCGTGGCAGAAAATACGGGTACGAGGGATGCCGCAATCATAAAAAGTGTGGCCAGACTCACGACAATTCCAGCACACTACAGAACTTACAACTGAGATATTACGCTCAGGGCCCTTAGACTGCCAAGAACGGTGCCTAAAAGGATTTTGGTGACCGAAAGAGTCAGAAGAGTGTTTGGAAGTGGTGGGAGGTTGAGAAGACCAAGATAAAGTTTCCTCCAAACGTTTACATTTCTCGGTGATGTCTGCTATACTGGTGATGTCTACTAAAGCTAATTGTTGGTGATAAAAAGGCAATAGACATTTTAGAATAATCTTAATTTTTGCAGAATCTGTTAGAGGAGTCTCAAGGCGACTACACATACCCAAAATGTTATTGATAAACATCGTAACAGACTCATTTGGCTTCTGTTTACGATTTTTGATTTGGTCTAGAAGGTCATCTTGAAAAGAATATGGTAGAAAATCAGATTTAAGTTTCTGAGCCAAATCAGACCAATTAGAAAAATTATTGCGGTTGTTTCTAAACCGCGTAAAAGCTGCGCCTGTAAACAATTCAGCAGAAGCTGCAAAAAGATCATCTTCACTTACTCCTCTCGATACTCGAAGACATTCCACCCTATCCAAAAAAGAAATTACTTGGTCATAATGACCTTCACCAGAAAATGTAATGCCCCATTTATGTACCTGAACAGGTTTGGGGTGTAGAAATGAGTTAGCTGCTTGGACAGGAGAAATAGGAGTTGAAGTAGCAATTGGATTTACTCGTGAATCAAGTTCACCCTCTAGGCTAAGAATTCGGATTGAAATTGAGCGTTTATAAGATTGCTGCTCCTCATTCGAACACGACAATAAATGAACACGGCCTGAGACATGAGCTAGACGTGATATCAGCCTGGAGTATAGGCTATCTTGGACAGTCCCTCTAAAATCGGATATCCTTTTAGCCAAATCATCCACAGTCTCATCAATCTCTTCTTGCTGCTCTAGAAAAGGAATACTTGTGGCAGAAATTTGTCGAAAGCTTCTGTTTCCTTCTTCTTGCCTTAAAGCTCCACGCAATAGTTTGCGTTTTAAATCCACATTGGAAGACTCATCAATATTGATGTCCCTAATTCTCAACTCATAATCTAATTCCTTGACTAATAAATGTTCTACCTTGAATGCAGACATTGTGAAAAAAAAATAGATGAATAAAGGAATAGACAAAGGAAATAATGTATTACCACTCCACAAAATCAATCGAAGAATAATCTAAGGTTTAAAAAAAATATATATCTAAATAAATATATAACAACACACCACAAAATCAATCCAAGAATAATCTAAAGTTATTCACAAAAATTTTAAAATGGTTAAGTAAAGTTAAGTAAATATAACACAATCCTTGAAGCAACACACAATGGTTTCAACAAGTATATGATTAACAAATAATTGAATATAAAAACCCACCAATATTGGCTAATATATATATATATAAAAATAGTAATATCTAAATTATTAAATTCTTATAGTTCAATAATAGTAAAATAGATTGTTAACTGTATACAATGATTAAGAAGGTGAGGGTTTAAATATGAATATAAGTAAACTGCAGCAATACAAGTATACCTATAAATGTAAATCTAATAAGAAAAGATAAATAAATAAGGAAGTTAAAAAAAAATGAACAAAGAGCAACAGGAACAAATTAGAAATAATAAAGAATATTTTGCAAAGAGAAATATACTACAGAATGTACGGTCTGAACTGAGAAAATAGGCACCACGTTGGGCTCGCCAATGTAACAAAAATATGTTAATGTAGCAAAAATTGTGCTAGAGGAAGTCTGGGTGACTCTATCCAGTGTAGCAAAAGGGTAAACTCTAAAATGTACCTTTATACACCAACGAACTAATATTTGGAATAACAGAAGATGGAAGAGATTAGATAGAAATAAATTATGTAAAAGAAATAAATAAAGGGTATATATGAATTTTAAAATATAATAAAATTAATGCTGGCTAGCGACTATGCAGGAGAATGACCACTCGACACACAAAGAGGGATTCGGCCAATTTGCATGCCCTACAGAGACCGTAAGATATAAGAACGAATGACAAGAAAACCACCAAGAAATAAACAGATGAAAGATAAAGTTGCTCTACTGAATGTTTGGGCGCCAGGAAGTTAAATGTTTTCTTCCGAGATATCTTGTATTGCTGAAATATGAAAGATAGGGACTAATTGAAATATTGAATTGTTTTAACCCAACTTTAATAAATACCAATTTTATGTACAGACTATTTTAAACACTTATATATGACCCATCACCTCTTATATACAATTAACTTATCTATATTTACAGTAAAATCCCTGAATAATTATAAAACAATTTACCCCTGATATACCCCTTAAAAATTTCAAATTGTGACAAAAGTTAGATCCAATAATAATGTATAAATAATAAATATAATTATATACTACTCACTAATAGTTAGTTTTCCTTCAAAAATTGTTTAGGTTTTTAAGTAAAAATTCTCCGGGATATGTGTGCACACAATAACCTAACAAAGAGAAATTCAAGGGAGAGTTATAACCTCATCCCTTGGTAAACAATAAATAATTAAATTAAATTACAATGATAAAATGTTTTTTTTTAGGAAAAATTGAAAATATTTATTATTAAGGATAGTTTTGTTATTAAAAATTGAACCAAAAGTTAAACCTTGAAGAGGACATAAAAAAAATTATTTAAAGTAATTGAATGATAATAAAAAAAAATAAGTCAGTTCTTCCTGTCGGTTTCCCTCGAAGAGTGGAGAACTGGACTCAGGTGGTAACAAGATACCAAACCTGTATTCCCTGGATCAGGTACTATTGGACAAATACGTCCCTTTAAACTGCTTCTTAATTTCCCATAAAAAAACCAACTTGAAACTCCTTCCCCTTATCCTTATTAAGTATAACCCCAACTAAAAAATAATTCTTCCCCTGACTTGTAACTGGATTCTTGAGTAGGCTAAAAAAACAGTTGTGTTACTCCAAGTTTTTGTACATACAAAAGGTAAGGAAAAACACAAGGGTTATCAATCTTGAAAGGCGATACAAAAAATGTCAGGAAGTGACCTTATTGAAATAAAAACCTTAATGGTTTTCGGTAAATAGTGACCTTCGAATGGTGTGACAATGTTTTTATAATGTATGGATATATTAAATAGATAATTTTAACGGAAAACATGATCTTTATATTAAATAGAATAGAAAAAAAAAGAAATATTAGCCGGTTTAAATGGTATGAAATTGAAATACATAATTGTTTACTTTAACTCTTGAAAGGAAATAAAAATTTGAGATAGATATAGAATCTAATACTTATAATTTATTTAGGTATAAAACTTTTCCTTAATGAAATAAGGTGAAATATAACATGTATCAAATATATGAAATACCTATCAAAGACGAAATTAAAATAGGTCTGAATTTTACTAACAATGGCGGATGATATAAAGGATTTTTCCTTATAATTTATTTGTAATGTTATCTTACCGGCTAGGGTGATCCAACTGAAAATATCCTCGTACAAAACAACAAAATAACTCAAATGGTTTCTTCTAAAATAACAGCTCTTCACATAAAAAATAAACTTAAACTAAATTCGGGAAAAAAAATGGACTCCCAGCCGCTCTACTCTGAGATGTTTATTCACTCACATCCAGTTAACAAGTGACAAGTTGAGATTTTACACGTCGCAGAATAAATGTACTTTCAGAATTTCACCGCTGAGGGCGCAGTTCAATGCCAATATCAGAAAATAAAATTTACTGGGAGTTATTTAAATATTTAGTTTAAGAATATTTTAATATGAATTTAATTTAGAATCAAATTAAAAGATTCCAGTCACAAAAAGAAGGTAAACGATTATTTAAGTAACGGACTCGTTACAACGGACGTGTCCTTATCACTGCTAGCCGACCGGACACACACACTCACACACGCACACACCCACGCAGACACGCACACACACATACACTCTTCACCTCTCGACTCCTACCAATTAGTCGCCACTTACGACAGGCAGGGCATTCTTGCCTCGGCCGTATTCTTATCTCTGCAAGCCGAACGGACACATACACACTCACACGCACAAGCACGCACACATGCACACACATGCACACACACAAAAACACTTTTCACCTCTCGACTCCTACCCATTAGTTGCCTCTTACGACAGGCATGGCCTTCTTTCCTCGGCCGTATTCTAATCTCTGCGAGCCGAATGGACACACACATACATACACACACACACACTTACACACGCACAAACACACACACACCCACACACGCACACACACACACACACACACACATACACTCTTCACCTCTCGACTCCTACCAATAAGTCGCCACTTACGACAGGCAGGGCCTTCTTGCCTCCACCGTATTCTTATCTCTGCAAGCCGAACGGACACATACACACTCACACACACAAGCACGCACACACGCACACACACGCACACACACAAAAACACTTTTCACCTCTCGACTCCTACCAATTAGTCGCCACTTACGACAGGCAGGGCCTTCTTGCCTCGGCCGTATTCTTATCTCTGCAAGCCGAACGGACACATACACACTCACACACACACGCACGCACACACGCACATACACGCACACACACACACACACATACACTCTTCACCTCTCGACTCCTACCAATAAGTCGCCACTTACGACAGGCAGGGCCTTCTTGCCTCGGCCGTATTCTTATCTCTGCAAGCCGAACGGACACATACACACTCACACACACAAGCACGCACACACGCACACACACGCACACACACAAAAACACTTTTCACCTCTCGACTCCTACCAATTAGTCGCCACTTACGACAGGCAGGGCCTTCTTGCCACGGCCGTGTTCTTATCTCTGCGAGCCGACCGGACACACACACACTCACACACGCACACACACAAACACACGCACTTACACACATACACTCTTCACCACTCGACTCCTACGCATAAGTCGCCGCTTACGACAGGCAGGGCCTTCTTGGCACGGACGTGTCCTTATCACTGCGAGCCGACCGGACACACACACTCACACACGCACACATACACGCACACACGCACACACACACATACACTCTTCACCTCTCGACTCCTACCCATTAGTCGCCACTTACGACAGGCAGGGCCTTCTTGCCTCGGCCGTATTCTTATCTCTGCAAGCCGAACGGACACACACATACTCACACACACACGCACGCACACACGCACACACACGCACACACGCACACACACACATACACTCTTCACCTCTCGACGCCTACCAATTAGTCGCCACTTACGACAGGCAGTGCCTTCTTGCCTCGGCCGTATTATTATCTCTGCAAGCCGAACGGACACACACACACTCACACACACACGCACGCTCACACGCACACACACGCACACACGCACACACACACATACACTCTTCACCTCTCGACTCCTACCTATTAGTCGCCTCTTACGATATGCAGGGCTTTCTTGCCTCGGTCGTGCTCTTATCTCTGCAAGCCGAACTAACACACACACATACTCACACACGCACACACACGCCACACACGCATACGCACATACACTCTTCACCTCTCGACTCCTACTTATTAGTCGCCCCTTACAAGAGGCAAGGCCTTCTTGCCTCGGCCGTATTCTTATCTCTGCAAGCCAAACAGACACACACACATACACACACACACACACACACACGCACACACGCACACACACACACACATACACTCTTCACCTCTCGACTCCTACCCATTAGTCGCCTCTTAACGACAGGCAGTGCCTTCTTGCCACGGCCGTGTTCTCATCTCTGCGAGCCGACCGGACACACACACACACACTGACACACACACATACACACACACACTCACACACGCACGCACACACGCACACACACACATACACTCTTCACCTCTCGACTCCTACCCATTATTCTCCTCTTACGACAGGCAGGGACTTCTTGCCTCGGCCGTGTTCTTATCTCTGCAAGCCAAACGAACACACACACACGCACACACACACACGCACACGCACACGCACACGCACACGCACACGCACACACTCTCCACCTCTCGACTCCTATCCATTAGTCGCCTCTTACGACAGGCAGGGACTTCTTGCCTCGGCCGTGTTCTTATCTCTGCAAGCCAAACGGACACACACACACACGCACACACACACACGCACACGCACACGCACACGCACACACTCTCCACCTCTCGACTCCTATCCATTAGTCGCCTCTTACGACAGGCAGGGACTTCTTGCCTCGGCCGTGTTCTTATCTCTGCAAGCCAAACGGACACACACACACGCACACACACACACGCACACGCACACGCACACGCACACGCACACACTCTCCACCTCTCGACTCCTATCCATTAGTCGCCTCTTACGACAGGCAGGGACTTCTTGCCTCGGCCGTGTTCTTATCTCTGCAAGCCAAACGGACACACACACACACGCACACACACACACGCACACGCACACGCACACGCACACGCACACACTCTCCACCTCTCGACTCCTATCCATTAGTCGCCTCTCACGACAGGCAGGGCCTTCTTGCCTTGGCCGTGTTCTTATCTCTGCAAGCCAATCGGACACACACACATACTCACACACGCACACACACACGCACACACGCACACACACACATACACTCTTCACCTCTCGACTCCTACCTATTAGTCGCCTCTTACGATAGGCAGGGCCTTCTTGCCACGGACGTATACCTATCTCTGCAAAACGAACGGACACACACACACACACTTGCACACATACACACACACACACACATACACGCTTCACCTCTCGACTCCTACCCATTAGTCGCTCCTTACAGCAAGCATGGCCTTCTTGCCACGGACGTATGCTTATCTCTGCGAGCCGAAGGGATACACACACATACACACACATACACACACATACTCATACACACACGCACACACGCACACACACACACATACACTCTTCACCTCTTGACTCCTACCTATTAGTCGGCTCTTACGATAGGCAGGGCCTTCTTGCCTTGGTCGTGCTCTTATCTCTGCAAGCCAAATGGACACACACACACATACACACACACTCTCACACGTACACACACGCACATACGCACACACCTATACACTCTTCACCACTCGACTCCTACCCATGAGTCGCCTCTTACGACAGGCAGGGCCTTCTTGCCACGGCCGTGTTCTCATCTCTGCGAGCCGACTGGACACACACACTCACACACACAAATACACACACACACTCACACACGCACACACACGCACACACGCACACTCACACACAAATACACTCTTCACCTCTCGACTCCTACCCATTAGTCGCCTCTTACGACAGGCAGGGCCTTCTTGCCACGGCCGTGTTCTTATCTCTGCGAGCCGACTGGACACACACACACTCACACACACAAATACACACACACACTCACACACGCACACACACGCACACTCACACACACATACACTCTTCACCTCTCGACTCCTACCCATTAGTCGCCTCTTACCACAGGCAGGGCCTTCTTGCCACGGCCGTGTTCTTATCTCTGCGAGCCGACTGGACACACACACTCACACACACACGCACGCACACACGCACATACACGCACACACACACACACATACACTCTTCACCTCTCGACTCCTACCAATAAGTCGCCACTTACGACAGGCAGGGCCTTCTTGCCTCGGCCGTATTCTTATCTCTGCAAGCCGAACGGACACATACACACTCACACACACAAGCACGCACACACGCACACACACGCACACACACAAAAACACTTTTCACCTCTCGACTCCTACCAATTAGTCGCCACTTACGACAGGCAGGGCCTTCTTGCCACGGCCGTGTTCTTATCTCTGCGAGCCGACCGGACACACACACACTCACACACGCACACACACAAACACACGCACTTACACACATACACTCTTCACCACTCGACTCCTACGCATAAGTCGCCGCTTACGACAGGCAGGACCTTCTTGGCACGGACGTGTCCTTATCACTGCGAGCCGACCGGACACACACACTCACACACGCACACATACACGCACACACGCACACACACACATACACTCTTCACCTCTCGACTCCTACCCATTAGTCGCCACTTACGACAGGCAAGGCCTTCTTGCCTCGGCCGTATTCTTATCTCTGCAAGCCGAACGGACACACACACACTCACACACACACGCACGCACACACGCACACACACGCACACACGCACACACACACATACACTCTTCACCTCTCGACGCCTACCAATTAGTCGCCACTTACGACAGGCAGTGCCTTCTTGCCTCGGCCGTATTCTTATCTCTGCAAGCCGAACGGACACACACACACTCACACACACACGCACGCTCACACGCACACACACGCACACACGCACACACACACATACACTCTTCACCTCTCGACTCCTACCTATTAGTCGCCTCTTACGATATGCAGGGCTTTCTTGCCTCGGTCGTGCTCTTATCTCTGCAAGCCGAACTAACACACACACATACTCACACACGCACACACACGCACACACGCACACACACAAAAACACTTTTCACCTCTCGACTCCTACCAATTAGTCGCCACTTACGACAGGCAGGGCCTTCTTGCCACGGCCGTGTTCTTATCTCTGCGAGCCGACCGGACACACACACACTCACACACGCACACACACAAACACACGCACTTACACACATACACTCTTCACCACTCGACTCCTACGCATAAGTCGCCGCTTACGACAGGCAGGACCTTCTTGGCACGCACGTGTCCTTATCACTGCGAGCCGACCGGACACACACACTCACACACGCACACACACACGCACACACGCACACACACACATACACTCTTCACCTCTCGACTCCTACCAATTAGTCGCCACTTACGACAGGCAGGGCATTCTTGCCTCGGCTGTATTCTTATCTCTGCAAGCCGAACGGACACATACACACTCACACACACAAGCACGCACACACGCACACACACGCATACACACAAAAACACTTTTCACCTCTCGACTCCTACCCATTAGTTGCCTCTTACGACAGGCATGGCCTTCTTGCCTCGGCCGTATTCTAATCTCTGCGAGCCGAATGGACACACACATACATACACACACACACTTACACACGGACAAACACACACACACACACACCCACACACGCACACACACACACACACACACATACACTCTTCACCTCTCGACTCCGACCAATTAGTCGCCACTTACGACAGGCAGGGCCTTCTTGCCACGGCCGTGTTCTTATCTCTGCGAGCCGACCGGACACACACACACTCACACACGCACACACACAAACACACGCACTTACACACATACACTCTTCACCACTCGACTCCTACGCATAAGTCGCCGCTTACGACAGGCAGGACCTTCTTGGCACGGACGTGTCCTTATCACTGCGAGCCGACCGGACACACACACTCACACACGCACACACACACGCACACACGCACACACACACATACACTCTTCACCTCTCGACTCCTACCAATTAGTCGCCACTTACGACAGGCAGGGCATTCTTGCCTCGGCTGTATTCTTATCTCTGCAAGCCGAACGGACACATACACACTCACACACACAAGCACGCACACACGCACACACACGCATACACACAAAAACACTTTTCACCTCTCGACTCCTACCCATTAGTTGCCTCTTACGACAGGCATGGCCTTCTTGCCTCGGCCGTATTCTAATCTCTGCGAGCCGAATGGACACACACATACATACACACACACACTTACACACGGACAAACACACACACACACACCCACACACGCACACACACACACACACACACACACATACACTCTTCACCTCTCGACTCCGACCAATTAGTCGCCACTTACGACAGGCAGGGCCTTCTTGCCTCGGCCGTATTTTTATCTCTGCAAGCCGAACGGACACATACACACTCACACACACAAGCACGCACACACGCACACACACGCACACACACAAATACACTCTTCACCTCTCGACTCCTACCCATTAGTCGCCTCTTACGACAGGCATGGCCTTCTTGCCTCTGCCGTATTCTAATCCCTGCGAGCCGAATGGACACACACAAACATACACACACACACTTACACACGCACAAACACACACACACCCACACACGCACACACTCATGTACCCTCTTCACCTCTCGACTCCTACCCATTAGTCGCCTCTTACGACAGGCAGGGACTTCTTGCCACGGCCGTGTTCTTATCTCTGCAAGCCGAACGGACACACACACACACGTACACACAAACACACGCACACACGCACACGTACACGCACACGCACACACTCTCCATCTCTCGACTAATATCCATTAGTCGCCTCTTAAGACAGGCAGGACCTTCTTGCCTCACGCACACACACACATACACTCTTCACCTCTCGACTCCTACCCATTATTCCCCTCTTACGACAGGCAGGGACTTTTTGCCACGGCCGTGTTCTTATCTCTGCAAGCCGAACGGACACACACACACACACGCACACACACACGCACATGCACACGCACACGCACATACGCACACACACATACATTCTTCACCTCTCGACTCCTACCTATTAGTCGTCTCTCATGACAGGCAGGGCCTTCTTGCCTCGGCCGTGTTCTTATCTCTGCAAGCCGGACGGACACACACACATACTCACACACGCACACACACACGCACACACGCACCCACACACATACACTCTTCACCTCTTGACTCCTACCCATTATTCCCCTCTTACGACAGGCAGGGACTTTTTGCCAGGGCCGTGTTCTTATCTCTGCAAGCCGAACGGACACACACACACACACGCACACACACACACGCACATGCACACGCACACGCTCACACTCTTCACCTCTCGACTCCTACCCATTATTCTCCTCTTACGACAGGCAGGTACTTCTTGCCACGGCCGTGTTCTTATCTCTGCAAGCCGAACGGACACACACATACACACACACACTCACACACACACACGCACATACGCACGCACACACGCACACACACATACACTCACACACACACAAACACGCACATACGCACACACACATACATTATTCACCTCTCGACTCCTACGTATTAGTCGTCTGTCACGACAGGGAGGGCCTTCTTGCCTCGGCCGTGTTCTTATCTCTGCAAGCCGAAGGGACACACACACATACACACACACACTCAAAAACACACACACACTCACGCACGCACACACGCACACACACATACACTCACAGACACACAAACACGCACACACGCACACACATACATTCTTCACCTCTCGACTCCTACCTATTAGTCGCCTCTTACGATAGGCAGGGCCTTCTTGCCTTGGCCGTGTTCTTATCACTGCAAGCCGAACGGACACACACACATACTCACACACGCACACAAACATACACTTTCACCTCTCGACTCCTACCTATTAGTCGCCTCTTAACGACAGGCAGGGCCTTCTTGCCTCGGCCGTGTTCTCATCTCTGCGAGCCGACCGGACACACACACACACACTGACACACACACATACACATACACACTCACACACGCACGCACACACGCACACACACACATACACTCTTCACCTCTCGACTCCTGCCCATTATTCTCCTCTTACGACAGGCATGGCCTTCTTGCCACCGCTTTTTTCTTATCTCTGCGAGCGAACGGACACACACACACACATACACACACACACTCACACACACACACGCACACACGCACGCACACACGCACGCGCACACACGCACACATGCACATACATACACTCTCCACCTCTCGACTCCTAGCCATTAGTCGCCTCTTACGACAGGCAGGGCCTTCTT
>NW_027311944.1:122500-125000 GCF_040954645.1 Diabrotica undecimpunctata | reverse complement strand
TCGTGTTCTTATTTCTGCAAGCCGAACTAACACACACACATACTCACACACGCACACACGCACGCACACACGCACACATACATACACTCACACACACACAAACACGCACACACACATACATTCTTCACCTCTCGACTCCTACCTATTAGTCGCCTCTTACGACAGGCAGGGCCTTCTTGCCTTGGTCGTGTTCTTATCTCTGCAAGCCGAACGGACACACACACATACTCACACACGCACACACGCACTCACACACGCGCACACACATACACTCACACACACACAAACACGCACACACGCACACACACATACATTCTTCACCTCTCTAATCCTACCTATTAGTCGCCTCCCACGACAGGCAGGGCCTTCTTGCCTTGGCCGTGTTCTTATCTCTGCAAGCCGAACGGACACACACACATACTCACACACGCACACACACACACTCACACACACACACACACACATACACTCTCCACCTCTCGACTCCTATCCACTAGTCGCCTCTTAAGACAGGCAGAGCCTTCTTGCAACGAACGTATTCTTATCTCTGCGAGCCGAACGGACACACACACACACTCACACACAAACACACACAGGCAAGCATACATACACTATTCACCTCTCGACTTCTACCCATTATTCTCCTCTTACGACAGGCAGGGACTTCTTGCCACGGCCGTGTTCTTATCTCTGCAAGCCAAACGGACACACACACACGCACACACAAACACACGCACACAGGCACACACGCACACACGCACACGCACACCCACACGCACACACTCTCCACCTCTCGATTCCTATTCATTAGTCGCCTCTTAAGACAGGCAGGGCCTTCTTGCCACGGACGTATTCTTATCTCTGCGAGCCGAACGGACACACACACACGCACAAACACATGCACACAGGCACACACGCACACACGCACACGTACACGCACACGCACACACTCTCCACCTCTCGACTCCTATCCATTAGTCGCCTCTTAAGACAGGCAGGGCCTTCTTGCCTCGGCCGTATTCTTATCTCTGCAAGCCAAACGGCCACACACATACACACATACACACACACACTCACACACGCACAAACACATGCACACACACACAGACACATTCACTCTTCACCTCTCGACACCTATTCATTAGTCGCCTCTTACGACAGGCAGGGCCTTCTTGCCACGGACGTATTCTTATCTCTGCGAGCCGAACGGACACACACACACACGCACAGACAAACACACGCACACAGGCACACACGCACACACGCACACGCACACGCACACGCACACACTCTCCACCTCTCGACTCCTATCCATCAGTCGCCTCTTAAGACAGGCAGGGCCTTCTTGCCTCGGCCGTATTCTTATCTCTGCAAGCCAAACAGACACACACACACACATACACACACACACTCACACACGCACAAACACACGCACACACACAGACACATACACTCTTCACCTCTCAACTCCTACCCATTAGTCGCCTCTTACGACAGGCAGGGCCTTCTTGCCACCGCCGTATTCTTATCTCTGCGAGCCGAACGGACACACACACACACTCACACCCACGGACACACACACACACACACCTACACTCTTCACCTCACGACTTCTACCTATTACTCGCCCTTTACGACAGGCAGGGCCTTCTTGCCTCGCTGTATTCTTACCTCTGCGAGCCAAAGAACACACAGACACATACACACACACTCACACACGCACACAGACACGCGCACACACGCACACATGCACATACATACACTCTCCACCTCTCGACTCCTAGCCATTAGTCGCCTCTTACGACAGGCAGGGCCTTCTTGCTACGGTCGTGTGTCACCTATGCGAGACATACAGACACACACACTTACACACACACCTACACTCTTCACCTCTCGACTCCTACCCATTAGTCGCCTCTTACGACAGGCATGGCCTTCTTGCCACCGCCGTATTCTTTTCTCTGCGAGCCGAACGGACACACACATAGATACACACACACACACTCACACACGCACACACACGAACATACACACACACAAGTACACTCTTCACCTCTCGACTCCTACCCATTAGTCGCTCCTTACAGCAGGCATGGCCTTCTTGCCACGGCCGTATTCTTATCTCTGCGAGCCGAAGGGACACACAAACACACGCACACACACACAAACATTCTTCACCTCTCGACTCCTACCCATTAGTCGCCCCTTACGACAGGCATGGCCTTCTTGCCACTGCTGTATTCTTATCTCTGCGAGCCAAAGGACACACACACACACATACTCACACACGCACACACACACACGCACAGACGCACACACACATACACTCCTCACCTTTTTACTCCTACCCATTAGTCGCCTCTTGGGACAGGCAGGGCTTTCTTCCCACGGCCGTGTTCGTGTCTCTGCGAGCCGAACAGACACATACACACACTCACACACACACACACGCACACACAGACACATACACTCTTCACCTCTCGACTCCTACCCATTAGTC
>NW_027311944.1:107500-117500 GCF_040954645.1 Diabrotica undecimpunctata | reverse complement strand
CACGCACACACACACACACATACACTCTTCACCTCTCGACTCCTACTTATTAGTCGACCCTTACAAGAGGCAGGGCCCTCTGGCCTCGGCCGTATTCTTATCTCTGCAAGCCAAACGGACACACACACATACACACACACTCACACACGCCCACACACGAACATACACACACACACAAGTACACTCTTCACCTCTCGACTCCTACCCATTAGTCGCTCCTTACAGCAGGCATGGCCTTCTTGCCACGGCCGTATTCTTATCTCTGCGAGCCGAAGGGACACACAAACACACGCACACACACACAAACATTCTTCACCTCTCGACTCCTACCCATTAGTCGCCCCTTACGACAGGCATGGCCTTCTTGCCACTGCTGTATTCTTATCTCTGCGAGCCAAAGGACACACACACACACACATACTCACACACGCACACACACACACGCACAGACGCACACACACATACACTCCTCACCTTTTTACTCCTACCCATTAGTCGCCTCTTGGGACAGGCAGGGCTTTCTTCCCACGGCCGTGTTCGTGTCTCTGCGAGCCGAACAGACACACACACACTCACACACACACACACGCACACACAGACACATACACTCTTCACCTCTCGACTCCTACCCATTAGTCGCCTCTTTCGACAGGCAAGGCCTTTTTGCAACGGCCGTGTTCTTATCTCTGCGAGCCATACAGACACACATACACACTCACACACACACACACCTACACTCTTTACCTCTCGACTCCTACCTATTACTCGCCCCTTACGACAGGCAGGGCATTCTTGCCTCGGCTGTATTCTTATCTCTGCAGGCCAAACGGACACACATACTTACACACACACTCACACACGCACACACACACACATACTCACACACACACACGCACACACACACACACACACATACACTCTTCACGTTTCGACTCCTACCCATTAGTCGCCTCCTACGACAGGCAGGGCCTTCTTGCCACAGCCGTATTCTTATCTCTGCGAGCCGAACGGACACACACACACACACTCACACACTCACACACGCACACACACACACACACATACACTCTTCACCTTTCGACTCCCACCCATTAGTCGTCTCTTACGACAGGCAGGGCCTTTTTGCCACGGCCGTGTTTTTATCTCTGCGAGCCATACAGACACACACACACACACTCACACACACACACACACCTAAACTCTTCACCTCTCGACTCTTACCTATTACTCGCCCCTTACGACAGGCAGGGCCTTCTTGCCTCGGCTGTGTTCTTATCTCTGCAAGCCGAACGGACACACATACATACACAAACACTCACACACGCATACACACATGCACACACACACACACACATAAACTCTTCACCTCTCCACTCCTACCCATTAGTCGCCTCTTTCGACAGGCAGGGCCTTTTTGACACGGCCGTGTTCTTATCTTTGCGAGTCATACAGACACACATACACACTCACACACACACACCTACACTCTTCACCTCTCGACTCCTACCTATTACTCGCACCTTACGACAGGCAGGGCCTTCTTGCCTCGGCTGTATTCTTATCTCTGCAGGCCGAACGGACACACATACATACACACACACTCACACACGCACACACACACACACACTCACACACACACGCACACACACACACACACACATACACTCTTCACCTCTCGACTCCTACCCATTAGTCGCCTCTTAGGACAGGCAGGGCTTCTTGCCACGGCCGTATTCTTATCTCTGCGAGCCGAACGGCCACACACACACACTCACACGCACACACGCACACACACACACACATACACTCTTCACCTCTCGACTCCTACCCATTAGTCGTCTCTTACGACAGGCAGGGCCTTTTTGCCACGGCCGTGTTTTTACCTCTGCGAGCCATACAGACACACACACACACACACACACACACTCACAACCACACACACACACCTAAACTCTTCTAAACGACAGGCAGGGCCTTCTTGCCACGGCTGTATTCTTATCCCAGCAAGCCGAACGGACACACACACACATACACTCACACACGCACACACACACACTCATACACAGGTACACTCTTCAACTCGCGACTCCTACCCATTAGTAGCTCCTTACAGCAGGCATGACCTTCTTGCCACGGCCGTATTCGTACCTCTGCGAGCAGAAGAGACACGCACACACACACACACATACACATACACACACACACACGCGCGCACACACACACATACACTCTTCACCTCTCGACTCCTACCCATTAATCTCCTCTTACGACAGGCAGAGCCTTCTTGCCACGGCCGTGTTTATATCTCTGCGAGCCGACCTGACATACACACACATACACATACACACACACACACGCGCGCACACACACACATACACTCTTCACCTCTCGACTCCTACCCATTAATCTCCTCTTACGACAGGCAGGGCCTTCTTGCCACGGACGTATTCTTATCTCTGCGAGCCGAACGGAC
Organism: Diabrotica undecimpunctata; assembly: GCF_040954645.1. Lineage (NCBI taxonomy): Eukaryota > Metazoa > Arthropoda > Insecta > Coleoptera > Chrysomelidae > Diabrotica > Diabrotica undecimpunctata. The sequence goes on along the minus strand of NW_027311944.1, from coordinate 115,027 downwards.
ACACACACACACACACACAATCGCACACACACATACACGCTTCACCTCTCGACTCCTACCCATTGGTCGCCTCTTACGACATTAAGGGACTTTTTGCCACGGCCGTGTTCTTATCTCTGCGAGCCGAACGGACACACACACATACTCACACACGCACACACACACGCACACACGCACACAAACATACACACTTCACCTCTCGACTCCTACCTATTAGTCGCCTCTTACGATAGGCAGGGCCTTCTTGCCTCGGTCGTGTTCTTATCTCTGCAAGCCGAACTAACACACACACATACTCACACACGCACACACACACGCAAACACGCACACAAACATACGCTCTTCACCTCTCGACTCCTACCTATTAGTCGCCTCTTACGATAGGCAGGGCCTTCTTGCCTCGGTCGTGTTCTTATCTCTGCAAGCCGAACTAACACACACACATACTCACACACGCACACACACACGCACACACGCACACACACATACACTTTTCACCTCTCGACTCCTACTTATTAGTCGCCCACTCTTCGCCTCTCGACTCCTATCCATTAGTCGCCCCGTACGATTTGCATCGCTTTCTTGCCACGGCTGTTTTCTTATCTGTACGAGCCGAAGGGACGCACACACATACATACACACACACTCACAAATACACACACACACGCACACACACACACCCACATACACTCACACACACACAAACACGCCCACACGCACACACACATACATTCTTCACCTCTCGACTCCTACCTATTAGTCGCCTCTTACGATAGGCAGGGCCTTCTTGCCTCAGTCGTGTTCTTATTTCTGCAAGCCGAACTAACACACACACATACTCACACACGCACACACACACGCACACACTCACACACTCACATACACACACACTTAAACACGCACGCACACGTACACGCACACACTCTCCAGCTCTCGACTCCTATCCATTCGTCGCCTCTTACGACAGGCAGGGCCTTCTTGCTACGGACGTGTTCTTATCACTGCGAGCCAAACGGACACACACACACACACTCGCACACACACATACACACACATACACGCTTCACCTCTCGACTCCTACCCATTAGTCGCCTCTTACGACATTCAGGGACTTCTTGCCACGGCCGTGTTCTTATCTCTGCGAGCCGAACGGACACACACACACTCACACACTCACACACACGCACACACGCACACACACGCACCCACGCACACGCACACGCACACGCACACACTCTCCACCTCTCGATTCCTATCCATTAGCCGCCTCTTAAGACAGGCAGGGCCTTCTTGCCACGGCCGTAATCTTATCTCTGCGAGCCGAACGGACAAACACACACACACACTCGCACACACACACACATACACTCTTCACCTCTCGACCCCTACCTTTTAGTCGCCTCTTACGAGAGGCAGGGCCTTCTTGCCCCGGCCGTATTCATATCTCTGCAAGCCAAACGGACACACACACTCATACACACACACTCACACACGCACAAACACACATAAACGCACACACGCACACACACATACACTCTTCACCTCTCGACTCCTACCAATTAGTCGCTCCTTACAGCAAGCATGGCCTTCTTGCCACGGCCGTATTCTTATCTCTGCAAGCCGAACGGACACACACACTCATACACATACACTCACACACGCACAAACACACACACACACGCACACACGCACACACACATACACTCTTCAACTCTCGACTCCTACCTTTTAGTCGCCTCTTACGATAAGCAGGGCCTTCTTGCCGCGGTCGTGTTCTCATCTCTGCAAGCCAAACTAACACACACACACACATACTCACACACGCACACACACACGCACACACACACGCACACACGCACACACACACACACACATACACTCTTCACCTCTCGACTCCTACTTATTAGTCGACCCTTACAAGAGGCAGGGCCCTCTGGCCTCGGCCGTATTCTTATCTCTGCAAGCCAAACGGACACACACACATACACACACACTCACACACGCCCACACACGCACACACGCACACACACATACACTTTTCACCTATCGACTCCTACCCATTATTCTCCTCTTACGACAGGCAGGGACTTCTTGCCACGGCCGTGTTCTTATCTCTGAAAGCCGAACGGACACACACACATACTCACATACGCACACACACACGCACACACGCACACACACACATACACTCTTCACCTCTCGACTCCTACCTATTAGTCGCCCCTTACAACTGGCAGGGTCTTCTTGCCTTGGCCGTATTCTTACCTCTGCAAGCCAGACGGACTCACACACATACATACACACTCACACACGCACACACACACGCACACGTACACGCACACGCACACACTCTCCACCTCTCGACTCCTATCCATTAGTCGCCTCTTAAGACAGGCAGGGCCTTCTTGCCTCGGCCGTATTCTTATCTCTGCAAGCCAAACGGACACACACACACAAATACACACACATACTCACACACGCACAAACACACGCACACACACAAAGACACATACACTCTTCACCTCTCGACTCCTATTCATTAGTCGCCTCTTACGACAGGCAGGGACTTCTTGCCACGGCCGTGTTCTTATCTCTGCGAGCCGACCGGACACACACACTCACACACACAAGCACGCACACACGCACACACACGCACACACACAAATACACTTTTCACCTCACGACTCCTACCCATTAGTCGCCTCTTATGAAAGGCGTGGCCTTCTTGCCTCGGCCGTATTCTGATCTCTGCGAACCGAATGGACACACACATACATACACACACACATTTACACACGCACAAACACACACACACCCACACACGCACACACACATACACATACACTATTCACCTCTCAACTCCTACCTATTAGTCGCCCTTTACAAGGGGCAGGGCCTTCTTGCCTCGGCCGTATTCTAATCTCTGCGAACCGAATGGACACACACATACATACACACACATATTAACACACGCACAAACACACACACACCCACACACGCACACACACATACACATACACTCTTAACCTCTCGACTCCTACCCATTAGTCTCCTCTTACGACATTCAGGGACTTCTTGCCACAAACGTGTTCTTATCTCTGCAAGCCGAACGGACACACACACATACTCACACACGCACACACACGCACACACGTACACACACACATACAATCTTCACCTCTCGACTCCTACCTATTAGTCGCCTCTTACGACAGGCAGGGCCTTCTTGCCACGGCCGTGTTCTCATTTCAGCGAGCCGACCGGACACACACACACACGCACACACAAACACACGCACACAGGCACAAACGCACACACGCAAACGCACACGCACACGCACACACTCTTTACCTCTCGACTCCTATCCATTAGTCGCCTCTTAAGACAGGCAGGGCCTTCTTGCCACGGCCGTGTTCTTCTCTCTGCAAGCCGAACGGACACACACACACACGCACACACAAACACACGCACACAGGCACACACGCACACACGCACACGTACACGCACACGCACACACTCTCCACCTCTCGACTCCTACCCATTAGTCGCCTCGTAACGACAGGCAGTGCCTTCTTGCCACGGCCGTGTTCTCATCTCTGCGAGCCGACCGGACACACACACACTCACACACACAAATACACACACACACTCACACACGCACACACCCGCACACTCACACACACATACACTCTTCACCTCTCGACTCCTACCCATTAGTCGCCTCTAACGACAGGCAGGGCCTTCTTAGCACGGAGGTGTCCTTATCACTGCGAGCCGACCGGACACACACACACTCACACACGCACACACACACGCACACACGCACACACACACATACACTCTTCACCTCTCGACTCATACCCATTAGTCGCCACTTACGACAGGCAGGGCCTTCTTGCCTCGGCCGTATTCTTATCTCTGCAAGCCGAACGGACACACACACACTCAGACACACACGCACGCACACACGCACACACACGCACACACGCACACACACGCACACACGCACACACACACATACATACACTCTTCACCTCTCGACTCCTACCAATTAGTCGCCACTTACGACAGGCTGGGCCTTCTTGCCTCGGCCGTATTCTTATCTCTGCAAGCCGAACGGACACACAGACACTCACACACACACGCACGCTCACACGCACACACACGCACACACGCACACACACACATACACTCTTCACCTCTCGACTCGTACCTATTATTTGCCTCTTACGATAGGCAGGGCTTTCTTGCCTCGGTCGTGCTCTTATCTCTGCAAGCCGAACTAACACACACACATACTCACACACGCACACACACGCACACACGCATACACACATACACTCTTCACCTCTCGACTCCTACTTATTAGTCGCCCCTTACAAGAGGCAGGGCCTTCTTGCCTCGGCCGTATTCTTATCTCTGCAAGCCAAACAGACACACACACATACACACACACGCACACACACGCACACACGCACACACAAACACATACACTCTTCACCTCTCGACTCCTACCCATTATTCGCCTCTTAACGACAGGCAGTGCCTTCTTGCCACGGCCGTGTTCTCATCTCTGCGAGCCGACCGGACACACACACACACACTGACACACACATACACACACACACTCACACACGCACTCACACACGCACACACACGCACACACTCTCCACCTCTCGACTCCTATCCATTAGTCGCCTCTTACGACAGGCATGGCCTTCTTGCCACCGCTTTTTCTTATCTCTGCGAGCGAAGGGACACACACACACACACGCACACACGCACGCACACACGCACACACACATACACTCACACACACACAAACACGTACACACGCACACACACATACATTCTTCACCTCTCGACTCCTACCTATTAGACGCCTCTTACGACAGGCAGGGTCTTCTTGCCTTGGCCGTGTTCTTATCTCTGCAAGCCGAACGGACACACACACATACTCACACACGCACACACACACGCACACACGCACACACACACACATACACTCTTCACCTCTCGACTCCTACCTATTAGTCGCCTCTTACGATAGGCAGGGCCTGCTTGCCTCGGTCGTGTTCTTATTTCTGCAAGCCGAACTAACACACACACACATACTCACACACGCACACACACACACGCACACACACACATACACTCTTCACCTCTTGACTCCTACTTATTAGTCGCCCATTACAAGAGGCAGGGCCTTCTTGCCTTGGCCGTATTCTTATCTCTGCAAGCCAAACAGACACACACACATACACACACACTTACACACGCACACACACGCACACGCACACGCACACACTCTCCACCTCTCGACTCCTATCCATTAGTCGCCTCTTAGGACAGGCAGGGCCTTCTTGCCACGGACGTATACCTATCTCTGCAAACCGAACGGACACACACACACACACACTTGCACACATACACACACATACACGCTTCACCTCTCGACTCCTACCCATTAGTCGCTCCTTACAGCAAGCATGGCCTTCTTGCCACGGACGTATGCTTATCTCTGCGAGCCGAAGGGATACACACACACATACACACACACATACACACACATACTCACACACACGCACACACACACATACACTCTTCACCTCTTGACTCCTACCTATTAGTCGGCTCTTACGATAGGCAGGGCCTTCTTGCCTCGGTCGTGCTCTTATCTCTGCAAGCCGAATGGACACACACACACATACACACACACACTCTCACACGCACACACACGCACATACGCACACACATATACACTCTTCACCACTCGACTCCTACCCATTAGTCGCCTCTTACGACAGGCAGGGCCTTCTTGCCACGGCCGTGTTCTTATCTCTGCGAGCCGACTGGACACACACTCACACCCACAAATACACACATACACTCACACAGGCACACACACGCACACACGCACACTCACACACAAATACACTCTTCACCTCTCGACTCCTACCCATTAGTCGCCTCTTACGACAGGCAGGGCCTTCTTGCCACGGCCGTGTTCTTATCTCTGCGAGCCGACTGGACACTCACACACTCACACACACAAATACACACACACACTCACACACGCACACACACGCACACTCACACACACATACACTCTTCACCTCTCGACCCCTACCCATTAGTCGCCTCTTACGACAGGCAGGGCCTTCTTGCCACGGCCGTGTTCTTATCTCTGAGAGCCGACCGGACACACACACACACACTCACACACGCACACACACGCTCACACGCACTTACACACATACACTCTTCACCTCTCGACTCCTACGCATTAGTCGCCGCTTACGACAGGCAGGGCCTTCTTGGCACGGACGTGTCCTTATCACTGCGAGCCGACCGGACACACACACTCACACACGCACACACCCACGCACACACGCACACACACACATACACTCTTCACCTCTCGACTCCTACCAATTAGTCGCCACTTACGACAGGCCGGGCATTCTTGCCTCGGCCGTATTCTTATCTCTGTAAGCCGAACGGACACATACACACTCACACACACAAGCACGCACACACGCACACACATGCACACACAAGAACACTTTTCACCTCTCGACTCCTACCCATTAGTTGCCTCTAACGACAGGCATGGCCTTTTTGCCTCGGCCGTATTCTAATCTCTGCGAGCCGAATGGACACACACATACATACACACACACACTTACACACGCACAAACACACACCCACACACGCACACACACACACACACACATACACTCTTCACCTCTCGACTCCTACCAATAAGTCGCCACTTACGACAGGCAGGGCCTTCTTGCCTCGGCCGTATTCTTATCTGTGCAAGCCGAACGGACACATACACACTCACACACACAAGCACGCACACAGGCACACACACGCACACACACAAAAACACTTTTCACCTCTCGACTCCTACCAATTAGTCGCCACTTACGACAGGCAGGGCCTTCTTGCCCCGGCCGTATTCTTATCTCTGCAAGCCGAACGGACACATACACACTCACACACACACGCACGCACACACGCACACACACGCACACACACACACACAAATACACTCTTCACCTCTCGACTCTTACCCATTAGTCGCCTCTTACGACAGGAAGGGCCTTCTTGCCACGGCCGTGTTCTTATCTCTGCGAGCCGACCGGACACACACACTCACACACGCACACACACAAGCACACGCACTTACACACATACACTCTTCACCACTCGACTCCTACGCATTAGTCGCCGCTTACGACAGGCAGGGCCTTCTTGGCACGGACGTGTCCTTATCACTGCGAGCCGACCGGACACACACACTCACACAAGCACACATACACGCACACACGCACACACACACACATACATTTTTCACCTCTCGACTCCTACCCATTAGTCGCCACTTACGACAGGCAGGGCCTTCTTGCCTCGGCCGTATTCTTATCTCTGCAAGCCGAACGGACACACACACACTCACACACACACGCACGCACACACGCACACACACGCACACACGCACACACACACATACACTCT
>NW_027311944.1:102500-105000 GCF_040954645.1 Diabrotica undecimpunctata | reverse complement strand
CTCTCGACTCCTACCAATTAGTCGCCACTTACGACAGGCAGGGCATTCTTGCCTCGGCCGTATACTTATCTCTGCAAGCCGAACGGACACATACACACTCACACACACAAGCACGCACACACGCAAACACATGCACACACACAAAAACACTTTTCACCTCTCGACTCCTACCCATTAGTTGCCTCTTACGACAGGCATGGCCTTCTTTCCTCGGCCGTATTCTAATCTCTGCGAGCCGAATGGACACACACATACATACACACACACACTTACACACGCACAAACACACACACACACCCACACACGCACACACACACACACACACATACACACTTCACCTCTCGACTCCTACCAATAAGTCGCCACTTACGACAGGCAGGGCCTTCTTGCCTCGGCCGTATTCTTATCTCTGCAAGCCGAACGGACACATACACACTCACACACACAAGCACGCACACACGCACACACACGCACACACACAAAAACACTTTTCACCTCTCGACTCCTACCAATTAGTAGCCACTTACGACAGGCAGGGCCTTCTTGCCTCGGCCGTATTCTTATCTCTGCAAGCCAAACGGATACATACACACTCACACACACACGCACGCACACACGCACACACACGCACACACACACACACACACATACACTCTTCACCTCTCGACTCCTACCAATAAGTCGCCACTTACGACAGGCAGGGCCTTCTTGCCTCGGCCGTATTCTTATCTCTGCAAGCCGAACGGACACATACACACTCACACACACAAGCACGCACACACGCACACACACGCACACACACAAAAACACTTTTCACCTCTCGACTCCTACCAATTAGTCGCCTCTTACGACAGGCAGGGCCTTCTTGCCACGGCCGTGTTCTTATCTCTGCGAGCCGACTGGACACACACACACTCACACACACAAATACACACACACACACTCACACACGCACACACACGCACACTCACACACACATACACTCTTCACCTCTCGACCCCTACCCATTAGTCGCGTCTTACGACAGGCAGGGCCTTCTTGCCACGGCCGTGTTCTTATCTCTAAGAGCCGACCGGACACACACACACACTCACACACGCACACACACGCTCACACGCACTTACACACATACACTCTTCACCTCTCGAGTCCTACGCATTAGTCGCCGCTTACGACAGGCAGGGCCTTCTTGGCACGGACGTGTCCTTATCACTGCGAGCCGCCCGGACACACACACTCACACACGCACACACCCACGCACACACGCACACACACACATACACTCTTCACCTCTCGACTCCTACCAATTAGTCGCCACTTACGACAGGCAGGGCATTCTTGCCTCGGCCGTATTCTTATCTCTGCAAGCCGAACGGACACATACACACTCACACACACAAGCACGCACACACGCACACACATGCACACACACAAAAACACTTTTCACCTCTCGACTCCTACCCATTAGTTGCCTCTTACGACAGGCATGGCCTTCTTTCCTCGGCCGTATTCTAATCTCTGCGAGCCGAATGGACACACACATACATACACACACACACTTACACACGCACAAACACACACACACACCCACACACGCACACACACACACACATACACTCTTCACCTCTCGACTCCTACCAATAAGTCGCCACTTAAGACAGGCAGGGCCTTCTTGCCTCGGCCGTATTCTTATCTCTGCAAGCCGAACGGACACATACACACTCACACACACAAGCACGCACACACGCACACACACGCACACACACAAAAACACTTTTCACCTCTCGACTCCTACCAATTAGTCGCCACTTACGACAGGCAGGGCCTTCTTGCCTCGGCCGTATTCTTATCTCTGCAAGCCGAACGGACACATACACACTCACACACACACGCACGCACACACGCACACACACGCACACACACACACATACACTCTTCACCTCTCGACTCCTACCAATAAGTCGCCACTTACGACAGGCAGGGCCTTCTTGCCTCGGCCGTATTCTTATCTCTGCAAGCCGAACGGACACATACACACTCACACACACAAGCACGCACACACGCACACACACGCACATACACAAAAACACTTTTCACCTCTCGACTCCTACCAATTAGTCGCCACTTACGACAGGCAGGGCCTTCTTGCCACGGCCGTGTTCTTATCTCTGCGAGCCGACCGGACACACACACACTCACACACGCACACACACAAACACACGCACTTACACACATACACTCTTCACCACTCGACTCCTACGCATTAGTCGCCGCTTACGACAGGCAGGGCCTTCTTGGCACGGACGTGTCCTTATCACTGCGAGCCGACCGGACACACACACTCACACACGCACACATACACGCACACACGCACACACACACATACACTCTTCACCTCTCGACTCCTACCCATTAGTCGCCACTTACGACAGGCAGGGCCTTCTTGCCTCGGCCGTATTCTTATCTCTGCAAGCCGAACGGACACACACACACTCACACA
>NW_027311944.1:85000-100000 GCF_040954645.1 Diabrotica undecimpunctata | reverse complement strand
AACGGACACACACACACTCACACACACACGCACGCACACACGCACACACACGCACACACGCACACACACATACACTCTTCACCTCTCGACTCCTACCAATTAGTCGCCACTTACGACAGGCAGGGCCTTCTTGCCTCGGCCGTATTCTGATCTCTGCAAGCCGAACGGACACACACACACTCACACACACACGCACGCTCACACGCACACACACGCACACACGCACACACACATACACTCTTCACCTCTCGACTCCTACCTATTAGTCGCCTCTTACGATAGGCAGGGCTTTCTTGCCTCGGTCGTGCTCTTATCTCTGCAAGCCGAACTAACACACACACATACTCACACACGCACACACACGCACACACGCATACACACATACACTCTTCACCTCTCGACTCCTACTTATTAGTCGCCCCTTACAAGAGGCAGGGCCTTCTTGCCTCGGCCGTATTCTTATCTCTGCAAGCCAAACGGACACACACACACACACTCGCACACACACATACACACACATACACGCTTCACCTCTCGACTCCTACCCATTAGTCGCCTCTTACGACATTCAGGGACTTCTTGCCACGGCCGTGTTCTTATCTCTGCGAGCCGAACGGACACACACACACTCACACACACACACTCGCACACACGCACACACACGCACCCACGCACACGCACACGCACACTCACACGCACACACTCTCCACCTCTCGACTCCTATCCATTAGCCGCCTCTTAAGACAGGCAGGGCCTTCTTGCCGCGGCCGTAATCTTATCTCTGCCAGCCGAACGGACAAACACACACTCACACACACACACACACATACACTCTTCACCTCTCGACCCCTACCTTTTAGTCGCCTCTTACGAGAGGCAGGGCATTCTTGCCCCGGCCGTATTCATATCTCTGCAAGCCGAACGGACACACACACTCATACACACACACTCACACACGCACAAACACACATACACGCACACACGCACACACACATACACTCTTCACCTCTCGACTCCTACCAATTAGTCGCTCCTTACAGCAAGCATGGCCTTCTTGCCACGGCCGTATTCTTATCTCTGCAAGCCGAACGGACACACACACTCATACACATACACTCACACACGCACAAACACACACACACGCACACACGCACACACACATACACTCTTCAACTCTCGACTCCTACCTTTTAGTCGCCTCTTACGATAAGCAGGGCCTTCTTGCCGCGGCCGTGTTCTCATCTCTGCAAGCCAAACTAACACACACACACACATACTCACACACGCACACACACACGCACACACACACGCACACACGCACACACACACACATACACTCTTCACCTCTCGACTCCTACTTATTAGTCGACCCTTACAAGAGGCAGGGCCCTCTGGCCTCGGCCGTATTCTTATCTCTGCAAGCCAAACGGACACACACACATACACACACACTCACACACGCCCACACACGCACACACGCACACATTCACTTTTCACCTATCGACTCCTACCCATTATTCTCCTCTTACGACAGGCAGGGACTTCTTGCCACGGCAGTGTTCTTATCTCTGAAAGCCGAACGGACACACACACATACTCACACACGCACACACACACGCACACACGCACACACACATACACTCTTCACCTCTCGACCCCTACCTTTTAGTCGCCTCTTACGAGAGGCAGGGCTTTCTTGCCCCGGCCGTATTCATATCTCTGCAAGCCGAACGGACACACACACTTATACACACACACTCACACACGCACAAACACACATACACGCACACACGCACACACACATACACTCTTCACCTCTCGACTCCTACCAATTAGTCGCTCCTTACAGCAAGCATGGCCTTCCTGCCACGGCCGTATTCTTATCTCTGCAAGCCGAACGGACACACACACTCATACACATACATTCACACACGCACAAACACACACACGCGCACACACGCACACACACATACACTCTTCACCTCTCGACTCCTACCCATTATTCTCCTCTTACGACAGGCAGGGACTTCTTGCCACGGTCGTGTTCTTATCTCTGCAAGCCGAACGGACACACACACATACTCACACACGCACACACACACGCACACACGCACACACACACATACACTCTTCACCTCTCGACTCCTACCTATTAGTCGCCCCTTACAACTGGCAGGGTCTTCTTGCCTTGGCCGTATTCTTACCTCTGCAAGCCAGACGGACTCACACACATACACACACACTCACACACGCACACACACACGCACACACACACTCACACACGTACACACACACATACACTCTTCACCTCTCGACTCCTACTTATTAGTCGACCCTTACAAGAGGCAGGGCCTTCTGGCCTGGGCCGTATTCTTATCTCTGCAAGCCAAACGGACACACACACATACACACACACTCACAGACGCCCACACACGCACACACGCACACACACACACGCACATACACTCTTCACCTCTCGACTCCTACCCATTATTCTCCTCTTACGACAGGCAGGGACTTCTTGCCACGGTCGTGTTCTTATCTCTGCAAGCCGAACGGACACACACACATACTCACACACGCACACACACACGCACACACGCACACACACACATACACTCTTCACCTCTCGACTCCTACCTATTAGTCGCCCCTTACAACTGGCAGGGTCTTCTTGCCTTGGCCGTATTCTTACCTCTGCAAGCCAGACGGACTCACACACATACACACACACTCACACACGCACACACACACGCAAACGTACACGCACACGCACACACTCTCCACCTCTCGACTCCTATCCATTAGTCGCCTCTTAAGACAGGCAGGGCCTTCTTGCCTCGGCCGTATTCTTATCTCTGCAAGCCAAACGGACACACACACACAAATACACACACATACTCACACACGCACAAACACACGCACACACACAAAGACACATACACTCTTCACCTCTCGACTCCTATTCATTAGTCGCCTCTTACGACAGGAAGGGACTTCTTGCCACGGCCGTGTTCTTATCTCTGCGAGCCGACCGGACACACACACACTCACACACACAAGCACGCACACACGCACACACACGCACACACACAAATACACTTTTCACCTCTCGACTCCTACCCATTAGTCGCCTCTTACGACAGGCATGGCCTTCTTGCCTCGGCCGTATTCTAATCTCTGCGAACCGAATGGGCACACACTTACATACACACACACATTTACACACGCACCAACACACACACACCCACACACGCACACACACATACACATACACTATTCACCTCTCAACTCCTACCTATTAGTCGCCCCTTACAAGAGGCAGCGCCTTCTTGCCTCGGCCGTATTCTAATCTCTGCGTACCGAATGGACACACACATACATACACACACATATTTACACACGCACAAACACACACACACCCACACACGCACACACACATACACATACACTCTTAACCTCTCGACTCCTACACATTAGTCGCCTCTTACGACATTCAGTGACTTCTTGCCACGGACGTTTTCTTATCTCTGCAAGCCGAACGGACACACACACATACTCACACACGCACACACACACGCACACACGTACACACACACATACACTCTTCACCTCTCGACTCCTACCTATTGACTCCTATCCATTAGTCGCCTCTTAAGACAGGCAGGGCCTTCTTGCCACGGCCGTGTTCTTTTCTCTGCAAGCCGAACGGACACACACACATACACGCACACACAAACACACGCACACAGGCACACACGCACACACGCACACAAGCACACACACACATACACTTTTCACCTTTCGACCCCTACTTATTAGTCGCCCACTCTTCACCTCTCGACTCCTACCCATTAGTCGCCCCGTACGATTTGCATCGCCTTCTTGCCACGGCTGTTTTCTTATCTCTGCGAGCCGAAGGGACACACACATACACACACACACTCACAAACACACACACACACACGCACGCACACACGCACACACACATATACTCACACACACACAAACACACACACACGCACACACACATACATTCTTCACCTCTCGACTCCTACCTATTAGTCGCCTCTTACGACAGGCAGGGCCTTCTTGCCTTGGCCGTGTTCTTATCACTGCAAGCCAAACGGACACACACACATACTCACACACGCACACACACACGCACACACGCCCACACACACATACACTCTTCACCTCTCGACTCCTACTTATTACTCGCCTCTTACGATAGGCAGGGCCTTCTTGCCACTGCTGTGTTCTTATCTCTGCGAGCCGACCGCACACACACACACTCACACACACTCACACACTCACATACACACATACTTAAACACGCACGCACACACGCACACATACACACATACACTCTTCACCTCTCGACTCCTACCCATTATTCTCCTCTTTCGACAGGCAGAGACTTCTTGCCACGGACGTATTCTTATCTCTGCAAGCCGAACGGACACACATACACACACACTCACACACGCACACACACGGACACACGCACACACACACATACACCCTTCACCTCTCGACTCCTACCCATTAGTCGCCTCTTAAGACAGGCAGGGCCTTCTTGCCACTTGCCTCTTATCTCTGCGGGCCGAACGGACACACACACACACACTCACACACACACACATACACTCTTAACCTCTCGACTCCTACCCATTGGTCGCCTGTTACGACATTCAGGGACTTCTTGCCACGGACGTTTCTTATCTCTGCGGGCCGAACGGACACACACACACACACACTCACACACACACATACACTCTTAACCTCTCGACTCCTATCCATTAGTCGCCTCTTACGACATTCAGGGGCTTCTTGCCACGAACGTATTCTTATCTCTGCAAGCCGAACGGACACACACATACTCACACACGCACACACACACACGCACACATACACTCTTCACCTCTTGACTTCTACCCGTTAGTCGCCTCTTAAGACAGGCAGGGCCTTCTTGCCACGGACGTATTCTTATCTCTGCGGGCCGAACGGACACACACACACACACACTCACACACACACATACACTCTTAACCTCTCGACTCCAACCGATTAGTCCCCTCTTACGGCATTCAGGGGCTTCTTGCCACGGACGTATTCTTATCTCTGCAAGCCGAACGGACACACACACACACACTCACACACACACACATACACTCTTAACCTCTCGACTCCTACCCATTGGTCGCCTGTTACGACATTCAGGGACTTCTTGCCACGGACGTTTCTTATCTCTGCGGGCCGAACGGACACACACACACACACACACTCACACACACACATACACTCTTAACCTCTCGACTCCTACCCATTAGTCGCCTCTTACGACATTCAGGGGCTTCTTGCCACGTACGTATTCTTATCTCTGCAAGCCGAACGGACACACACACATACTCACACACGCACACACACACACGCACACATACACTCTTCACCTCTCGACTCCTACCCATTAGTCGCCTCTTACGACAGGCATGGCCTTCTTGCTTCGGTCGTATTCTAATTTCTGCAAGCCGAACGGACACACACATACATACACACACACACACACACTTACACACGCACAAACACATACACACGTACACACAAACGAACACACGCACACACACACGTACACTCCTTATCTCTCGACTCCTACCCATTAGTCGCTCCTTACAGCAAGCATGGCCTTCTTGCCACGGACGTATTCTTATCTATGCAAGCAGAAGGGATACACACACACACACATACACACACATACTTACACACACACGCACACACGCACACACACATACACTCTTCACCTCTCGACTCCTACCCATTAGTCGCCTCTTACGACAGGCATGGCCTTCTTACCACGGCTGTATTTTTATCTCTGCGAACCGAAGGGACACACATACACACACACTCACACACACACACATGCACACACGCACGCTCACATACACTCTTTTCCTCTCGACTCCTACCTATTAGTCGCCTCTTACGACAGGCAGAGCCTTCTTGCCTCGGTCAAGTTCTTATCTCTGCAAGCCGAACTAACACACACACATACTCACACACGCACACACACACGCACACACGCACACACACACATACACTCTTCACCTCTCGACTCCTACCCATTAGTCGCCTCTTACGACAGGCATGGCCTTCTTACCACGGCTGTATTTTTATCTCTGCGAACCGAAGGGACACACATACACACACACTCACACACACACACACATGCACACACGCACGCTCACATACACTTTTTTCCTCTCGACTCCTACCTATTAGTCGCCTCTTACGACAGGCAGGGCCTTCTTGCTTCGGTCAAGTTCTTATCTCTGCAAGCCGAACTAACACACACACATACTCACACACGCACACACACACGCACACACGCACACACACATGCACTCTTCACCTCTCGACTCCTACCCATTAGTCGCCTCTTACGATAGGCAGGGCCTTCTTGCCTCGGTCAAGTTCTTATCTCTGCAAGCCGAACTAACACACACATACTCACACACGCACACACACACGCACACACGCACACACACATGCACTCTTCACCTCTCGACTCCTACCTATTAGTCGCCTCTTACGATAGGCAGGGCCTTCTTGCCTCGGTCAAGTTCTTATCTCTGCAAGCCGAACTAACACACACACATACTCACACACGCACACACACACGCACACACGCACACACACATGCACTCTTCACCTCTCGACTCCTACCTATTAGTCGCCTCTTACGATAGGCAGGGCCTTCTTGCCTCGGTCAAGTTCTTATCTCTGCAAGCCGAACTAACACACACACATACTCACACACGCACACACACACGCACACACGCACACACACATGCACTCTTCACCTCTCGACTCCTACCCATTAGTCGCCCCTTACGACTGGCATGGCTTTCTTGCCGCGGCTGTGTTCTTATCTCTGCGAGCCGAAGACACACACACACATACACACACACACACACTCACAAACACACACACACACAGGCAAACACGCACGCACACACGCACACACACACGCACACACGCACGCATACACGGACACACACATACACTCACACACACACACACACACACGCACACACGCACACACACCATACATTCTTCACCTCTCGACTCCTACCTATTAGACGCCTCTTACGATAGGCAGGGCCTTCTTGCCTCGGTCAAGTTCTTATCTCTGCAAGCCGAACTAACACACACACATACTCACACACGCACACACACACGCACACACGCACACACACATGCACTCTTCACCTCTCGACTCCTACCTATTAGTCGCCTCTTACGATAGGCAGGGCCTTCTTGCCTCGGTCGTGTTCTTATTTCTGCAAGCGGAACTAACACACACACATACTCACACACTCACAAACACACACAAACACGACCACACGTACGCACACACGGACACGCACACGCACACACGCACGCACAGACGCACACACACATACACTCACACACGCACACGCACACACGCACACACACATACATTCTTCACCTCTCGACTCCTACCCATTAGTCGCCCCGTACGATTTGCATGGCCTTCTTGCCACGGCTGTTTTCTTATCTCTGCGAGCAGAAGGGACCCACACATACACACACACACACTCACAAACACACACACAGCCACGCAGGCCCACACGCACACACACATACACTCACACACACACAAACACGCACACACGCACACACACATACATTCTTCACCTCTCGACTCCTACCTATTAGTCGCCTCTTACGACAGGCAGGGCCTTCTTGCCTCGGCCGTGTTCCTGTCTCTGCAAGCCGAACGGACACACACACATACTCACACACGCACACACACACGCACACACGCACACTCACACACATGCACTCTTCACCTCTCGACTTCTACCTATTAGTCGCCTCTTACGATAGGCAGGGCCTTCTTGCCTCGGTCGTGTTCTTATTTCTGCAAGCCGAACTAACACACACACATACTCACACACGCACACACACACGCACACACGCACACACACACATACTCTCTTCACCTCCCGACTCATACTTATTAGTCGCCCCTTACAAGAGGCAGATCCTTCTTGCCACTCAAACACACACACAGGCAAACACGCACGCACAGACGCACACACACACGCACACACGCACGCACACACGCACACACACATACACTCACACACACACACGCACACACGCACACACACATACATTCTTCACCTCTCGACTCCTACCTATTAGACGCCTCTTACGATAGGCAGGGCCTTCTTGCATCGGTCAAGTTCTTATCTCTGCAAGCCGAACTAACACACACACATACTCACACACGCACACACACACGCACACACGCACAAACACATACATTCTTCATCTCTCGACTCCTACCAATTAGTCGCTCCTTACAGCAAGCATGGCCTTCTTGCCACGGCTGTATTCTTATCTATGCAAGCCGAACGGACACACACACATACACACACATACTTACACACACACGCACACACGCACACACTCACACACACACATACACTCTTCACCTCTCGACTCCTACCCATTAGTCGCCTTTTACGACAGGCATGGCCTTCTTACCACGGCTGTATTTTTATCTCTGCGAGCCGAAGGGACACACACACATACACACACACATATACACACACATTCACACACACACACACACGCGCACACACGTACACTCTTCACCTCTCGACTCCAACTCATTAGTCGCCTCTTACGACAGGCATTGCCTTCTTGCAACCGCTGTTTTGTTATCTCTGCGAGCCGAAGGGACACACGCACATACACACACACACTCACACACACACACGCACACACGCACGCACAAATACATTCTTCACCTCTCGACTCCTACCCATTAGTCGCCCCTTACGACTGGCATGGCTTTTTTGCCACAGCTGTTTTTTTATCTCTGCGCACACACACATACACACACACACACACACACTCACAAACACACACACACACGCAAACAGGCACGCACACACGCACACACACACGCACACACGCACGCACACACGCACACACACATACACGCACACAGGCACACACACATATATTCTTCACCTCTCGACTCCTACCTATTAGTCGCCTCTTACGACAGGCAGGGCCTTCTTGCTTCGGCCGTGTTCTTATCTCTGCAAGCCGAACGGACACACACACATACTCACACACGCACACACACGCATACACGCACACACACACATACAATCTTCACCTCTCGACTCCTACCTATTAGTCGCCTCTTACGATAGGCAGGGCCTTCTTGCCTTGGACAAGTTCTTACCTCTGCAAGCCGATCTAACACACACACATACTCACACACGCACACACACACGCACACACGCACACACACATACACTCTTCACCTCCCGACTCCCACTTATTAGTCGAAGCTTACAAGAGGCAGATCCTCCTTGCCTCGGCGGTATTCTTACCTCTGCAAGCCGAACTAACACACACACATACTCACACACGCACACACACACGCACACACGCACACACACACATACACTCTTCACTTCTCGACTCCTACCTATTAGTCGCCCCTTACAACAGGCAGGGTCTTCTTGCCTTGGCCGTATTATTATCTCTGCAAGCCTGACGGACACACACACATACACACACTCACACAAGCACACACACGCACACACGCACACACACACATACACTCTTCACCTTTCGACTCCTACCCATTTGTCGCCTCTTACGACAGGCAGAGCCTTCTTGCCACGGCCATGTTCTTTTCTCTGCGAGCGGAACAAGCATACACACACACTCACACACACATGCACGATCACACGCAGACACACACACACGCACACGCACACGCACACGCACACACTCTTCACCTCTTGACTCCTATCCATTTGTCACCTCTTAAGACAGGCAGAGCCTTCTTGACTCGGCCGTATTCTTATCTTTGCAAGCCGAACGGACACACACACTTACACACACACGCACGCACACACGCACACATACACACACAAACACTCACACATGCACAAACACACGCACACACGCACACACGCACACACACACACACACAGATACACTCTTCACCTCTCGACTCCTACCCATTAGTCGCCTCTTACGACAGGCAGGAACTTCTTGCCACAGCCGTGTTCTTATCTCTGAAAGCCGAAAGGACACAGACACACACGCGCACACAAACACACGCACACAGGCACACACGCACACACGCACACGCTCACGCACTCGCACACACTCTCCTCCTCTCGACTCCTACCCATTAGTCGCCTCTTACGACAGGCATGGCCTTCTTACCACGGCTGTATTTTTATCTCTGCGAGCCGAAGGGACACACACACACATACACACACATACACACACACACATTCACACACACACACACACACACACGCGCACACACGTACACTCTTCACCTCTCGACTCCAACCCATTAGTCGCCTCTTACGACAGGCATTGCCTTCTTGCCACCGCAGTTTTGTTATCTCTGCGAGCCGAAGGGACACACACACATACACACACACACTCACACACACACACGCACACACGCACGCACAAATACATTCTTCACCTCTCGACTCCTACCCATTAGTCGCCCCTTACGACTAGCATGGCTTTTTGCCACGGCTGTTTTCTTATCTCTGCGAGCCGAAGACGCACACACACATACACACACACACACTCACAATAACACACACACACGCAAACACGAACGCACACACGCACACACACACACGCACACACGCACACACGCACACACACATACACTCACACACGCACACACACATACATTCTTCACCTCTCGACTCCTACCTATTCGTCGCCTCTTACGACAGGCAGGGCCTTCTTGCTTCGGCCGTGTTCTTATCTCTGCAAGCCGAACGGACACACACACATACTCACACACGCACACACACACGCACACACGCACACACACACATACAATCTTCACCTCTCGACTCCTACCTATTAGTCGCCTCTTACGATAGGCAGGGCCTTCTTGCCTCAGTCAAGTTCTTATCTCTGCAAGCCGAACTAACACACACACATACTCATACACGCACACACACACGCACACACGCACACACACATACACTCTTCACCTCTCGACTCCTATCCATTAGTCGCCTCTTAAGACAGGCAGGGCCTTCTTGCCACGGACGTATTATTATCTCTGCGGGCCGAACGGACACACACACACACTCATACACACACATACACTCCTAACCTCTCGACTCCTACCCATTAGTGGCCTCTTACGACATTCAGGGACTTCTTGCCACGGACGTATTCTTATCTCTGCAAGACGAACGGACACACACACATACTCACACACGCACACACACACACGCACACACGCACACCCACACACATACACTCTTTACCTCTCAACTCCAACCTATTAGTCGCCCCTTACAACAGGCAGGGTCTTCTTGCCTTGGCCGTATTATTATCTCTGCATGCCTGACGGACACACACACATACACACACACTCACACACGCACACACACACGCACACACGCAGACACACACATACACTCTTCACCTTTCGACTCCTACCCATTAGTCGCCTCTTACGACAGGCAGGGCCTTCTTGCCACGGTCATGTTCTTATCTCTGCGAGCGGAACGGTCATACACACACACTCACACACACATGCACGCTCACACGCAGACACACACACACGCACAGGCACACGCAAACTCACACACTCTCCACCTCTCGACTCCTATCCATTTGTCACCTCTTAAGACAGGCAGGGCCTTCTTGACTCGGCCGTATTCTTATCTTTGCAAGCCGAACGGACACACACACTTACACACACACGCACGCACACACGCACACATACACACACAAACACTCACACATGCACAAACACACGCACACACGCACACACGCACACACACACACACACACACACATATACACTCTTCACCTCTCGACTCCTACCCATTAGTCGCCTCTTACGACAGGCAGGAACTTCTTGCCACAGCCGTGTTCTTATCTCTGAAAGCCGAAAGGACACACACACACACGCGCACACAAACACACGCACACAGGCACACACGCACACACGCACATGCACACGCACACGCACACATTCTCCACCTCTCGACTCCTATCCATTAGTCGCCTCTTAAGACATTCAGGGAATTCTTGCCACGGCCGAGTTCTTATCTCTGCGAGCCGAACGGACACACACACACACTCACACACACACGCACGCACACACCCACACACACACATACAATCTTCACCTCTCGACTCCTACCTATTAGTCGCCTCTTACGATAGGCAGGGCCTTCTTGCCTCGGTCAAGTTCTTATCTCTGTGAGCCGAACGGACACACACACTGACACACACACGCACGCACACACACACACACACACACACACACAAATACACCCTCCACCTCTCGACTTCTACCCATTAGTCGCCTCTTACGACAGGCATGGCCTTCTTGCTTCGGTCGTATTCTAATTTCTGCAAGCCGAACGGACACACACATACAAACACACACACTTACACACGCACACACAAAGGAACACACACACACACACATACACTCTTCATCTCTCGACTCCCACCAATTAGTCGCTTATCTCTTATACCTTCTTATCTCTGCGAGCCAAACGGACACACACACACTTACACACACAAATACACACACACACTCACACACGCACACACACGCACACACGCACACACACACACACACATACACTCTTCACCTCTCGACTCCTACCCATTAGTCGCCTCTCACGACAGGCAGGGCCTTCTTGCCTCGGCCGTTTTATTATCTCTGCAAGCCGAACGGACACACACACACTCACACACTTACACACGCACACACACGCACACACACACACACATACCCTCTTCACCTCTCGACTCCTACCCATAAGTCGCCTCTTACGACAGGCAAGGCCTTCTTGCTACGGCCGTGTTCTCATTTCTGCGAGCCGACCGGACACACACACGCACACACAAACACACGTACACAGGCACACACGCACACACGCACACGTACACGTACACGCACACGCACACACTCTCCAACTCTCGACTCCTTTCCATTAGTCGCTTCTTAAGACAGGCAGGGCCTTCTTGCCACGGACGCATTCTTATCTCTGCGAGCCGAACAGACACACACACACACACTCGCACACACACACACGCACGCACACATACACTCTTCACCTCTCGACTCCTACCCATTATTCTCCTCCTACGACAGGCAGGGACTTCTTGCCACGGCCGTGTTCTTATTTCTGCAAGCTGAACGGACACACACGCAAACGCACACACAAACACATGCACACAGGCACACACGCACACACGCACACGCACACGCACATACTCTCCACCTCTCGATTCCTATCCATTAGTCGCCTCTTAAGACAGGCAGGACCTTCGTGCCACGGGCGTATTCTTATCTCTGCGAGCCGAGCGGACACACACACACACGCACACACGCACAAACACACGCACACACACAAACACACACATACACTCTTCACCTCTCGACTCCAATTCATTAGTCGCCTACTACGACAGGAAGGGACTTCTTGCCACGGCCGTGTTCTTATCTTTGCGAGCCGAACGGACACACACACACTTACACACACGCACACACACGCACACACACGCACACACGCACACACACACATACACTCTTTACCTCTCGACTCCTACCCATTAGTCGCCGCTTACGACAGGCAGGGCCTTCTTGGCACGGACGTGTTCTTATCGATGCGAGCCGACAGGACACACACACACTCACACACGCACACACACACGCACACAGGCACACACGCACACGCACACGTACACGCACACACTCTCCACCTCTCGATTCCTATCCATTAGTCGCCTCTTAAGACAGACAGGGCCTTCTTTCCACAGCCGTGTTCTTATCTCTGCGAGCCGACCGGACACACACACACACACTCACACACGCACACACACGCACACACGCACACACACACACATACACCCTTTACCTCTCCACTCCTACCCATTAGTCGCCGCTTACGACAGGCAGGGCCTTCTTGGCACGGACGTGTTCCTATCGATGCGAGCCGACCGGACACACACACACTCACACACGCACACACACACGCACACAGGCACACACGCACACGCACACGTACACGCACACACTCTCCACCTCTCGACTCCTATCCATTAGTCGCCTCTTACGACAGGCATGGCCTTCTTGCCACCGCTGTTTTCTTATCTCTGCGAGCGAAGGGACACACACACATACACACACACTCACACACACACACGCACACACGCACGCACAGACGCACACACTTATACACTCACACACACACATACATTCTTCACCTCTCGACTCCTACCTATTAGTCGCCTCTTACGTTAGGCAGGGTTTTCTTGCCTCGGTCGTGTTCTTATCTCTGCGAGCCGACCGGACACACACACACACTCACACACACTCACACACGCACACACACGCACACACGCACACACACACATACACTCTTCACCTCTCGACTCCTACCCATTAGTCGCCGCTTACGACAGGCAGGGCCTTCTTGGCACAGACGTGTTCTTATCGATGCGAGCCGACCGGACACACACACTCACACACGCACACACACACGCACACAGGAACACACGCACACGCACACGTACAGGCACACACTCTCCACCTCTCGATTCCTATCCATTAGTCGCCTCTTAAGACAGGCAGGGCCTTCGTGCCACGGACGTATTCTTATCTCTGCGAGCCGAACGGACACACACACACACACGCACAAACACACGCACACACACACAAACACACACATACACTCTTCACCTCTCAACTCCAATTCATTAGTCGCCTACTACGACAGGCAGGGACTTCTTGCCACGGCCGTGTTCTTATCTCTGCGAGCCGAACGGACACATACACACTCACACACACACGCACACACACACTGTAACGATGCTCTGATCGTTTAACAGTTCGAACCGTGGGAGTGTCAATATTTGCGC